>NW_027513103.1:912011-1216015 GCF_048772815.1 Callospermophilus lateralis | reverse complement strand
TGCATCCCAAGTTCAGAGAGTTCCATTACCAAGGAAGTGAGGTGAGGTTGCATCCTTCAGGAACTGAATGAGGTCACTGCCTTGGCAACCACTTTTTCCAAACAGTTGCTTTCAAGCGTACCATGAGAAGGAGGCTTACCCTACTTTCTGTGGCACTTTCACAAATTAGAATGGTATATCAACCATAGGCACCAAGAAACAGCTCTCCACACAGGCCTGATTTGGTCCATCTTCTCTATATTAGGAAGAGAGCCTTTAGTCCGGGGAGCACTGCAGTGAACCTTTGCACTAAAACTATTAGCAAGCACCTGGTGGAGGAGTCCTCCATAGGTAAGTGGGGCTTTTATAACATCTGATATCCGGTTAAGGGAGATCTCTTCTGATGACAGAGATGTGGCCTGGGGAGGCTCACATATACTCCTTTCCAGGAGAGTAACCAGAATCGTTCTGTCCTCTGTTCTGTTCTGTAGGGAATTCCTCTGGAACTGTAGAGAGGGGCCGACGGGCACGCATGCACTCCTACCCTGGAGCTATAGCAAGATGTTGCACTGTTCCACTGTTTTTCTGTTTAGGCGCATGGTTTCTGTTTTTTGTGTTTTGTTTTGTGTTCTATTTTTTTGATTGTTTGTTTGTTTTTGTTCATTTTGTTGTGTGATTTCAGTGGTAAAAACTTAAGGATTTTGGACGTAAAAATAGGTAATAAAGAGAGTAAGCCTGACACCCCTTTGGACTGTGTTTTAGGGAACTGCGATGAACTTTACTCGCCTTTGTTAAGCAGGATGATAGAAGCTCCTAGCTGGCTGCCTGGAGCACACCCATTGCAGAGGGCAATGCTTGCTGGGGACCTAAGAACTGAGCATCTCCCAGGTTAACAAGTGAAACTCCTTTAAAACCCCTTGTCACTCCAGATCAAGAGAGTCACAACCTTTCCCAGAGTCCCCTGTGTTTCTCCTTTGTTCGCAAAGCAATAAACCTCCCTTTTTCTTTTTCTCAAAACTCAGTCCTCATTATTAAATTGGTATTAATTGGCATCAAGTTGAGGAATCGAACTTTAATTTACAAATTTGGTACCCGCCCTCCACCCCGGAACTTTGTGAGAGCTGTCTACTGAAATATTAGGAGATGAAGCATGCTTGGTGTGGAACTGAACAAAAGGAGCTAATCCTTTAAGTAAAAGGAGGGACTGAGGGACTCCCAGCAGCTGCCAAAGCCCTGTTGATTCAGGGAATTACCTCCTTCCTCCCCGCACTGTAAGAATTATGCCACCTCTGTCTTGTTAAAAAAAAGAAAAAGAAAAAGGGGACACTAAATGCAGTGAAGTCACCATGGAGACACTTTATTTTACATTTCAGGTTTCCCCTCTGTTAAAACATGTGGTCCCCCCCCTGTGGATATCTATGGTGCACACTGGTGTAGGAGATTTTTCTCTTATCTGCTCTGGTTTAAACGGTTCTCTCTGACAGCCATAGTCTGAACCTCCTTTCTGTCTGTCTTGTGTCTTTGTATCTGGCCCTTTGAGACATGTGCAATAATGTGTTGATATTATAAATTGTTTCTTGGGAATGATCTTAGCTGAATGTGTGTCTAAATGATGAAGTTTTATTTTAACAATCTGGTATCTGAATGTGTTTTTGAAGCATTGCAGAATCTTGCAGTTAAAAGTCGGGTTTAGGTAATTGTTTAGTTTATGATTTCAGATAATTCATGCCAGAGAACTTAAATACTTAGTATGGAAAACTGAAGAACTCTACTTCCAAGTTGGCAAGTAAATTCCCAATCATACAGTCTTTTTTTCACCAATTTTGAATTGGATAGCCTCGGAAAATGTCACTGTGTGTACCACTGCATTAATTTGGACAAGGATAGTAAATCATAGAATGGTATCTCTTGACAAAACAAGATGTAAAGATATAAAATTTTGTGAATTGTATCTTAAATTTGTATCATAATTTTCAACATCCGAACCTCAAAATTATGGTTAAAATGCCTTAGGCCTGAGGTGTCTGCTCAGAATAGCAGTTTTTGCTGCTCCTTCCAGACCTCAGCCATGATTTATATTGAAATGTAAATGAAAGAAGCCTGAAAGCTTAGTAGGAGACTGATTTGAGGCCTAAGGGAAAAAAAAGGTAAATTGTATGGTATTTACTAATTACTAGCCAGTCACTTTTTCTAGGACTCTTTTTTTTTCCTTAGATACTTTTATTTTTTGAGCTCATGATTTTGAGCATAGAGACCTAGGTTAATGTTTTTCAGATCAGTTCTATCTTTGACCAACTGTAGACTTTTTGAAACATTGCAATGGAGATTTCACCTGAGAAAAGCAACAAGGCCTTTACTATTATTATGTGTGCACACTTTTGTTATGTGTTGTATGTCTACATATACATATGTCCGTATATCATATATATGATACACAAATTAACATATACAAGGAGCGCTCATAAAAAAGCGCTCATTAAAACAAATTTAAATAGGAGATCCAAAGATCTTTAATTCACGTGATTTAAATGTTTCAATTTAAATTGGATAAACAGATAAAAATCAATGTATTTAAATTTAAGCTTACAATTTTTTTAGGTGTTCAAAAATCTAATAAAATATTAATATCTACAAAATGTCTAATATGCCTTGGTTCTAGGACCTTTCCTTCAACATAAAAATGGTTTACACTGTCAATACATTTCTCTAGTATTTTGATAAATAAGTAAAGTAAATTTGATATGGGATTGCTCATTCATGAGTACTTTTCTTAGATATCTGATTGATTTACTAAGGTCTGAATAAGTTCTTATTAAAGTCTGTATAAGAATATAAAAATAAGTCATGTGTTAATGAGACAAAAATTTCTTAAAACATAAGTTTACCCATAACGTTGTATTTATTAAGTTTTATTTTCTCCAGAGCAAGCAACCATAAAAATTAAACAACTGATTAAATAAGAACTGTTATTTTAGAGCACTGTACTGCCATTGCTTTAAAAGCTAAACTTGGTTAATGTAGAAACATCAATGTAATTGTGATGCTATCAATGTTTTCATATCTTATAGGTATGCAAGTCTGTAAGGTAGAAACTTTAAAAGAGCATTATATCAAGCTGGTGCTCTGAAGTTGTATGGTAAAAAATATATTGGGGATTTATTTACCTGTTATCAATAAGATATGTAAACTTTTATGTTACTTTTTACATTGGGGAACAATTTAAATGTATTTTTTAGTTAATGAGAGCCTAATCGATGTAAAGGTTAAAAACTTTCAGCCTTTCTTTAATTCATGTTTTAAATGTGATATCATGGTGTTAGCTAATGTTCATGTGACCTCAAACAATTTATGTAAACTTTGTCAAATGATATTTAAAAATAAGGATTAGCTTTAGAACTAAAATACTTAAGATTTATAAAGAGCCCTGCCTTAGCTGAGATAAGGCTCTGTGTCCCATCTTACTACATGTGAGAATGACTACGAAACCAGTAGGTTAGATAATATTTCTTTAAAGTTATGTTAAAAAGTTGGTTTTTTTTAAGGTCAATATTCCTAGGATCTCAAACAGGGGATATAATGTATAACTCAGCCAAAAAATTCAGGGTAGCTGTTACACAAGCTAAGTATTTTTACTTTTGTTAATTTTATTTTGAAATTTTCTTATAAGTGATCTAAAGATTCTCTGTTACTGTTTTACAAACGTGTTGCTTTAAGAACACAACATGGGTTTATTCAATATAATAAGTCATTACTTACAATACAGACAGAATAATACAGATAACAATTAATAAAAAGATAATTATATAGTTATAGACATTAAAGCCCAGTACTCTTAATATAAGGCTGTTAAAATTTATTTGCTGGATGTTTAAGATTAGGATTTAAAATTAAAGTTAAATGAAAAGAGCCAAGAAAACCAATATTTGGCTCTTGCCCTCTGAGTCAGTCTGAATCCAGGGAACAGGGGACTTCTCTAAAGAGCTTTGAAACTCTGAGCCACATAACCTCCTCCTGATCAGGGAGATTAATGAGACCACTGGAGAACAGAAAGCCAATCAGTGTATTTGTTACGAAGAGGAGAGTCATCAAAGAAAGGAGACATCCCTGATGCTTCCGAGGGAAGCCAAATGGTCAAGCAAGATCTGGACCCACCTAGCGCAAATGGCACTAGCAGAACTGAGAATCTGCTCTCAAGTTTCCCCAGAATTGACTCCCATAAAAGGTCAGCTGACTGTTAACAATAGATGGAAACAAAAGTCAGTTTGACTGCTTCATCTTAAACACTTAGCAAAGACAGTTAAGAACAAAATACATCCATTCCTGGGCATTTTAAATAATAATAATAATAATAATAATAATAATAATAATAATAATAATAATAATAATATAATGTTAAGGTATGCTCTTTATGTTTGCCTCCCAAAATAAGTAAGACTGGTGGCTACAAAGAAGAATTCTCAGACAGGAATGCCTGATACTTATAAAAAGAGACTATCAAGAAGACCTGCCACAGGGAGAAGTTTTCAGTTTAAGGCCTACAGATATTCCTAACCTACACAGGTTGGCTTGGTGTTTGCTAGTACAATTATCCAGCCCTGAGTAACAGAATTAAAGGTTTCTCAAAGAGACACAGAGGTCATACTAGTAACAGGATTTTACAAGATCAGATGACATTAAATTATTAAACTGTATCTTATGGGGAGGGACAAGTGTAACAGTAAAAGTTAAATATTAAATTGACAGTCCTGATAACTGGGGATATTAAAGACTGGTGAGGGAACTTCTATACAGTGACATGATCCAGGTGCTGCAACATTTATTCAGTACTCATGGTTTTTGTTTCTCTCAAAGAAGAACCCATCCCCAGATGACTTTACAACCTGTTCTTCCCCAATCAGACTTCAAACCGAACTGACTTCTAAAAGGCAACTCATGTCCCTCAACTGACTTCTAAAAGGCAACTCATGTCCCTCATCCCATGCCCACTCACGTCACCCTGTCTCAGGTCAGAAGAAGAAAAAATGAGTGACACCACTCTTCTTATAACAATGGAGAGAAAGATAAATAGACTATCAATATAAGTAATTAATTAAGTCAGGTAAAATCAGGGAGATCGGTTTTGGGTGAGTTCTAAAAATTTGGAGACTCTTACCTGAGGGATTAAAATTTCCTCAGTGCTCTTCCCGTAATCTATCAAAGATTTGAAAGGGACACAAAGAAAAGGCGGGAATGATAGACCCAACCTGATCTTTAATTTAAATTGGGAGCCATCTTGCCAAAAAGCGATGAAAAGATAATTTTGGCTTTACCATAAATTACTTCAAATTCTAAACCTGCTTGGAATGCCTGCCCACGCCTTGAACTCACCCATGCCCGGCTCTCTGACCAGATAGCAGCCCTCTCTGAAACTTTAGTGACACATCATAAATATTTGCCTTCTCTGGCCAGACAACAACCCTCTCTGAGGCTCTAATGGTCTTCATGAACACTGATGTAGGGACAGCAAAAAAAATGTAGACTGCCATTAGTGTGATGTTTGTCAGAGTTCTGTTATCTGTAAACCCCCTTTTGTGTAATTTTCTGGGCTATTAAGCTGCCTGTAGGAAAGCTGGGGTTGCTGTCTTTTTCCCGCCGTTTTGTGAGGGAGAGGTAGCACAGCCAGTGGAAATAATAAGCTTAATTTAATTTGATTTTAATTAGAGTCAGTGGTCTTTTCTTGTGTCCTGGTCTAACAGGTAAACACTCCAAAAACATGGAGCTCTGCCAGCCTAAACACTTCTTGAGAAACTTTCTCTGAGTTTGGGCACTTGAAATATATGTTGTTGTAAGGAGCTTTAGCTTCCTTTCTAGTGATACCATCAAAGCTGAGTCTGCATCTGTGTGACCTGGAGGACATGGTTTCTTGTATTCTAATGAACATGAGGCAGCAGTGCTGAATTTTCTCTTTGTAGGTAAACTGTGGCCACTGGATACTAAGTGTCTCCCCGTTTGGACTGTGAAGCCATTTGGTCATCCTCCACTTTTTGTGGTGTTTCTTGCTGCTGTACTGGGAGTTTGGTATATGCTTTATGAAATACAACGAGTTCAACTGAAACCCAGTGTTGAAGAAAGTTCTGTCACTTGTGGTGGGTCAGGGTCTGAAGGAGAATGCACCAACCAGGCTTTTATCTCATAGAGCTTGCCCCCTTGTCCATAGAAATCTGACTCTGAACTTAGCCCAGAAAACTCTCCATATAAAATGATGCCTGTACATAGAAGGGTCTGCTGGCTGCACCATGTCAGTCACAAACCATTTGGAAGGCAATGGCAAATCCTCATGGCCACACCACAGATGTATTATCACACACCCACCCACCACTGCAATAGGCCCACTTCTCAGCAGGCTCCAACTTACTGGCATCTTTGTTCTACACCATTTTCATGAAACCCGGTAAATCATGGCATTCTCTGGTACACTCATGATCAGCAACAAGACATCTAAAGGTTCTCCAGTGCCACCTGGTTAAGGGAATTTCAAAGATTTCATTGTATTTATCTAGCCATTTTTCATGGATGAAGTTGGAGGCACTGTGGGTTTCAGTTCATTCAGGAAATATTAAATGGTGAGGAAGCTATTTTCAATGAATTCTCTGGAGAAATCTCACAGGCAAGTCTTCCCATAGAGTGGTCAAAAGGTCACATGAAGCCAGGCCCATTGAGGTCTTTAATGTGACGTCCATGGGTGTTCTGACTGTCAACAATGGCTGCCAAATCTTTCAGAATAAAATCATGTGATATTCTAGCTGATATTCCGAGGCTCTGTGGAAAGCCACCCTTGTATTTGATCTCAGTTTCCAAGGGAGAATCCCATGCGTGGCCTCCTAAAATCTGAACACAGTTTATGGCAATATTTCTCTGAGATCAGTTCGAGAACTCAGACTATAAGTGGAATCACAAAAGAGTTCAAGCCCAGATAGACCCAGTGATCACTTCCAACCACCAAACAAATGACCACAATTAAAACCAAAGCACTCCCACAAGGCCCTCATCTTCTTCCATATAGACACTCATCATAACCTGTGGCTGGAGGTTTCCATGAGGGGCTCAGCCCAAGACAGTGTACAAAATAACCTCCCTTGCCCGTCATTTGCCTAAAGTCAGGGTTGCCTGGACACCCTTTCTGAGAACCAGGAGTTATCAAATGAGCCTGCCGTAAATACTGCTCTGATTCTCCAATTTGAGGCCTACTGACTCTCGGGTATAGATTCTTTATGTGAATTGGAATCATGAGAAAACCCAAGCACCTATGGGCTATCCTCTGCAGGGTTTGAAGAACTCATTTGACAAAAAGGATCCCTATTTTCACTTGATGGAGATCAGTATCTTACAGAGGAAGGCGAGAGACTTCGTCCACAATGACTGCTTTTTTGGCCATTTTGGTTTTGGAAGCACACATGTAATTGTTCGTTAGATGCATCAGGTGCTGAAAATCTATTCAACAACCTCAAACATGGCCAAGAGTCTGATGCAGACACATCCCTTTCCAAAGCAATTAAGCAAAGATCTACAGGTGATGCCCATTAATTTCCATTGAAAACCGTTTTCTTCAGGCTTCAAAAAGGGGTGGCCTGAGGCAAAGACCTTTCTGACATTCAGGGCAACAGAACAATAGGTAAGCAAATGGCCCAAGGCAGGGTTTCTAAAATGATATCTGAGTTTTCTGAGATGATCCCATTCCCTTCAGCTATCCAGTACATAGCCATGTCACAGAGCTTGGAGGTGGTTCATGTCTTGGAAAAAAAAACATGAGCCTATTCTGGAGAGTGGCCAGAATTCAAGAAGAAAACAGGAATTTAGGAAGACAGTGGTTGTTGCCCATCCATTAGGCAAGACAAAATCCATTCATAAATTGGGCAGGATGAATGTTGTGAAGCTTTCTTCTATTCAGGACACATCCATTGATACATTCTCTTTTCTAATGTCTACAACCACGGACACAGTGGGATAAACAGACATAGAAACACTCGCATTGTCAAAAGACTTACTAGAAACAGTCCACTCCAATCCTAACAAACAGACTTTCCTACCTATTCTCAGATCATGAGACAAAACCACAAACTCACACCCACACCCAAAAAGTCACCTCCTTCCCCCAAGTAGGTCTATGACTATCCGGAGTGTCCTCTGACTGATGGGCCATAGTATGTTACTCCAAAATGGACTGTCCTATGTCAGATGTGGACTCCTTGGCCAACACTGTGAAGTTGTAACGTGCCAGTGGTGAGACACTACCTGCTTACTCAGGAAAGGCCCCTCTTCAGACCTTCCTGGCATTTGGCCATCCTCACATCAGTAGTTACCAAGAAAGACTGATTCTGTCCTTGGTAAATCCAAACATGTGAGGCCACTGGGACTGGGGCTGGGACTGCCTCTGGGTGCCTGTCTTCCTGGATCCCTAGTTCAGAGAGTTCCATCACCAAGAAAGTGATGTAGGTCACTTCCTTCAGGAACTGAATGAGGTCACTGCCTTGGCAACCACTTTGTCCTAATAGTTGCTTCCAAGTGTCCCAATTGATGGAGGCTGCCCCTACTTCCTGTGACACTTTCACAAGTTTGAATGGTATATCAAACATAGGCACCCGGGAACAGCTCTCCACACAGGCCTGGTATTGTCCATCTTCTCTACATTAAGAAAAGAGAGACTGCTTCAGACACACCCCTTCATCCTGACCAGGTTGTTTGTCGTGGAAGATGACTTTTGCTGTCTCAGGTCCTTCATAGCTTCCTATAGCTTCCCCAGGGTTCATTTCTGCATGGACCTTTTCATTTCTCAGCAGGTGGAAGATTTCTTACATTCCTGTATTGTAAGACCAACTCTGTCCCTGCTTTTCTGTAAAGTTAGATTGAGGGAACAGAGTATGGTTAGGGTTAATAACATGTTTGATTTGGCTTAGGAATCATTCTGCTGGATGAATAATGTTATTGGGAACCTGCAATATTTATTAGAATATATAGAGGGGAAATATATTTATGAAAACAGAAATATAGGTAAGATTTGAAGCCCAGAAGGGCTTTGGATCCTTGATTGGGATACTTAGGTTTGAATTATGTTCTGCACATGTGTCTCAGATAAATCTATACACAATGGCATAGGACCTTGTACCTTGGATGATTGAATGTCAAAGAGAACATCCAGTCAAAAAAGGATAGTTGGTAGGATTAGGAAGATAGTTGGTAGGATTAGGAAAAAGAGTGAGTATATGATTTGGACAAAAAGTTCTTTAGCAATAGGGTTTTGGGTAGAGAGAAAATGTAAATGTCAGCACATGTGAAGAGTCAGTCACAATGATGAACTGGGGAAAATATGTAGGAAAGCAGATATCATTAGAGACATTAGAAAATCAGCAAATGATAAAGTGATTGATAGGATTAGACATTTTCGACAGGCTTGAGTTTGAATAAATAAACTTAGGAAGAAACAAATATGTAGTCACCAATAGGATTGACATTTGAGAGCATTAGGCAACCTGGACATGGGTGATTTTCATAATCCATACTCATATTCCATTTAGGCTTTAGTACAGTCGTAAGTGTGACTTTGCATTTTGTGGCCAGAATATTACTGTGATAAAATGTATATGTAGATCAGGTGACATGAGTATTTGTTGCACCATTTCTGAGAGCAATATTTTGAAGAGATATAAATTAGTATTGGGGGCACAAATAGGTGTACAATGTGTGTATGAATATAGAGAGAATGCATGAATAGACCATACTGTGAATAAATAATATAACTGTTTCCAAATTTAGAAATTGGAATAAATTGATATCCCAAAATACACAGGAAATCTTATATTGATATACATACATTCATTCCAACCAGTTATATATCTAATGGTAATATTAGGGTTGTAGTTTATCATAAAATGTGTGTGAGTTTTGCTTCAAAATTTATTATGGAAATCGAAAATAATGTGTTTGGAAAGAAGTCTCATGAAATAACCAGTCAAAAACCAGGAGGAATACATGTGTTCTGAAGCAGGAAGTGACTGAATGTGTTACAAATGTCTTTCAATTTGTGAACTTGTGGATGAAATGTATATTCTACGATGTATAAAAACTGAAGAAATAGTAATGTACCAGTGTTGAATTAAAATGAACATCAAAATACACATCATGTCCCATAGAAATCTACTTTCATTGATGTTAAATTGGGTCAGTTACTGTAGAAATATAAGGCTTTGTTTGCACCATTCACTGAAGTGAGTTTTCAGTACTAGGAAACAAATATGTATTTCAGGTCGATGAATATTTCTAAAAACAATCTTATGAAAAGTTGATTATAAAAGCACATACATGAACATCAGTGAATTATTTAGGGAGTGTATAATAAGACACATATATTTCATATTTTGAAAATATATATATCACACAGATACATTAGAAAGTAGCAATATATATGCCAATCAAAATTCATCATGAAATATATATCATTCACAGATCCAAAAATATGAATTTTACTGAACATGGATTTATGTATAATGTTTTTCAACTAAGAAGCTCACTCATAGTTTGAATTTTCAGTTCCAAAAATATTTAGGAGGAGTCTTCTCTTCTCATACTTTGTATCTCCCAATTTAGCCACCTCACAAAAATGTACGTGTGATACCAGGTAGGATTTTATATGTGCATATAAAAATACATGTGCTGAATTGGCTACAGAAAAAGGGAGACAGAAATTCACATATGTGTTAACTTTAAAAACACATGGAGAACTATTTCAACAAAAAATTAACAAGATTTATAACTCTTACCCTATATCATGCAAAAGGCAAGACCAACTATACGCCATGCCTCCTCTCAACCGCTTGTATTTCTATTCTGTTTGGGTTATTTTTCTCCATCATATTAGGATTAGTAGTCAGAGTCTAGTAGGGTATGTGTTAGTGTCAGGGATTCAGTATTTTGAATGGAAAATTGAAAAATGAATCCAATGTGTATGTAAATATGTGCTACACCAAAATCTTCCCACTCTCATCCAGAACAATGCCTTGACAACACCTACGGCCCAAGTATGACACAATCAGAGGAGAAAAGTTAGAAAATCCCTGAATACATATCTAGAATGGAATATGATCAGAAGTTCACAACCTTGGAAGTGGTAGAGGAGTTTCCAAAAGTAAGGGACAGGGTAAACCCTCCAAAAACTTGAAGGTCTGCTGGCCTAGAGACTTCTTGAGAAACTGCCTGTGAGGTTGGGGACTTGAAATATATGTTGTTGTCAGGAGCTTTAGCTTCCTTTCTAGTGAGACCATAAAAGCTGGTTCTGCATCAATGTGACCTGGAGGATATGGTTTCTTATTTTCCAATGAAAATGAGACAGCAGTGCTGAATTTTCCATTGTAGGTAAACTGTGGCCCCTGGGGGCTGAATGTCTCCCTGTGTGGACGTTGAATCCATATAGTCATCCTCTATTTTCATGGTGTTTCTTGCTGCTGCACTGGGAGTTTGGTATTTGCTTCATGAAATACAAGGAGTTCAACGGGGACACAGTGCAGGAGGGATTTCTGTCACGTGTGGTGGGTCAGGGTCTGCAGGAGAATACAAGAACCAGGCCTCTATCCCACATAGCTTGCCCCCTTGACCATAGCAACCTGATTCTGAACAATGTCCTGAAACCTCTCTATGTAACAAGGTGCCTTTACATATAAGGGTCTGCTGGCTTCACCATGTCAGTCACAAGCCATTTGGAATCCAATGAAAGATCTACATGGCCCCACCACAGATGTTTTATCACACACCTGCCCACCATTGCTCTAGGCCCACTACTCAGCAGGATCCAACTTTCTGGCATCTCTGTTAAACACCATTTTCATGAAAACCAGTCAATCAAGGCACTGTCTGGTATACTCATTGTTGGGAAAAGTATAAACGGCAGCCATACCCCAGAGAAAAACCCCAACATGGTGCCTAAGGACTTCTTCTTCCTACCTTCTTTTTTCTGCAGTGGTGCCAAATGTTCCCACCCGTGTGAACTCTCCCGCTGGCGCCAATTTGAAATCTCGCTGGTGGGGAACCTTAGCCCCAATAAGAACTAATTCCTGGGCTCCAGAGCTGATATCTGAAAGAACTAACCAATAAACGGTTTGCCTGCCATTTATCTAAGCGCTTCCATCTTCCCCTTAGTTCTATATAAGCACACAGCTTTTTGCAATAAAATTGGAATTCTCCCAGCGAAGTGCCTTTGCGTGGGAAGTTCTTTCATTCTGGTGCTTCATGTGAGGATACGGGTGAGCTCTTTCTAACAAGAGCCCCGTCCCCTGCTCCCCCGGAGACACTCCATCATGGTCCGCTCTTTTCAGACGCCGGCTTCCTGCACCCACCACAGATCTGATATATGTAAGCCTCCCCTGACCCTGGCTCTGCAACTCCCTTCGGGCTACCACTGGTTTTGTGACCTTGATCTTCTGGCACACTCTCGAGGCCCTGTAGGGGGCAGGAAATTCCTGCCTCTAAGACCTTTACTGGTCACAGTGGACCCTCTGGTGATCCGTTTTCCTTTGGGGCGTGAGGCTTCTGAGTTTACACAAGAGGCTCTGTGGTTTTTTCTCCTCTGCTGCCGCTGCCGCTGCTGGCTAGAGTTGCTGTTTGCTGCAGGGCTGCTGTGTCTGGCTGAAGCTGCCTCTCTGCTCGGGGAAAACTGAACTCCCGTCCTAGAACTACATTCTGCCGGAACCGGAGTTCTGTTTTCATTACTGACTTTTTCCGCTGCGTTCAAAAACTTTCCTGACGTCAGGTTGCCCGTGGCTCCGAACCCATTGGGTCTCACAGATCGCACATCACTGGTGAAGCCCAGGTAGTGCCCTCTGTATTTCCTCATGACGGCTGGTCATTTTGGGGACGCCCACCTGACCCCCGTTCGCCCTGAGCTTCCTGAAAGCCGTTCCAGCCCGGGTTTTCTCTTTGTCTCTCTCACTTACTCTTATTCTCTCTCTCTCTCTCTCTCTCTCTCTCTCTCTGTCTCTCTCTCTCTCTCTCTCTGTCTTCCTTCTCTCCCTGTGACTATGGGCACCTCTTCATCTGTACCTGAAGCCTCACCTCTCAAATGTCTAATTAAAAATCTGGCCACATTCTCCCTCACACCAGACATCAAGCCCAAACTTCTAATCAAATTCTGTACCCAAGATTGGCCTACATATCCACTGGATAATGGCAATCATTGGCCTCCAGAAGGCTCCTTACATCCAAACTTCATCTGCGACCTTTTTAACTACTTCCAGCATCTGAAAAAGTGGAGTGAGATTCCCTGCATTTAAGGTTTTAGCCTTCTCAGACAGCACCCTGTCGCTGCTCCTCCTGCCCTCCCTCTCAGGTCCTCCTTGTTTGCAAACCCTTATCTTCCCCTATGTCTACTCCTGACTTCACAGATTCTTCCTCATTCAACCCAGCAGATGAACCCCCACCTTATCCCCCAGTCCTATCTGCCCCTTCTCTCCCACTATACCCTCCTCTTCCTCTGCCTGATTCCAGGGATCCTCAGCCTTCCATTTCATCCTCCTCCCCTCCGCCCTCTTCTGCCTGCTCCACCTCCTCCTCTTCCAAAGAGACACTCCCTGCCCCTCCCTCTCCTTCCTGTCCGCCTCCTGCCTCTTTCAGTCCTCCTGTTACCAGGTCTAAGGGACTCCTTCCCACCCCCAAGACAATCGCACCCCTTTGTGAGGTAGCTGGTCCCGAGGGTGTCATCAGAGTCCAAGTGCCCTTCTCCATGTGGGACATTACTCAGCTAGAGAGGAAGTTAGGCTCATTCACCACTGACCCCACCACTTGCATTCGGGAGTTTCAATGGGTCCTGCAAGCATATAGTCTCACTCATAATGACATCTACATGCTCTTGGCCAATACACTTCTCCCTGAGGAAAGGCAATGGTCTGGGAGCTAGCCCAAGCCCATGCTGATGAAAATCATAGGACCAATCCTAACCACCCCACAGGCCCTCATGCTGTCCCAGAGCAGGATCCTCTATGGGATTACAACACCCCTGAAGGCTTACAGTCTAGTGACCTTTTTACATCCTGCCTCTTGGCGGGCCTGAAAAAGGCCATCCGCAAGGCTGTTAACTTTAAAAAGGTGCAGGAGGTCATTCAAAGGAAGGAGGAAACACCTTCAGAATTTCTGGATAGACTAACCAAGGCCCTTTAAAAGTACACAAACCTCAACCCAGAAACCCCTGATGGCCGTCATGTCTTAATGAAATATGTTCTGGCCCAAAGCTACCCTGACATTAAAGCCAAGCTTAAAAAGCTTGAACAGGGCCCTGCTACTCCTTAGACTAAAATCCTCGCTGTCGCTTTCAAGGTTTTTTATGATAGAGAGGATGAAAGTGAATGCCGTAGGCAGAGGGCTGAAAATGCCAAGTTCCAAATGTTGGCCCAGGTCATTCAGAGAAGGCCATCACCACGCCATCCCAATATGACACCCCCGGGAGCTTGCTTCAAATGTGGTAAGGAGGGACATTGGGCCAGGGATTGTCCTTCACTGAGGACACCCTACAACCCCTGCCCAAAATGCCATCAAAGGGGACACTGGGGGGCAGACTGCCCAACAACCCGAGAGGGAGGTTGGTCAGCCGCCAGGCAACCACAGCCTTTCTTGGGCTTAGCAGAGGAGGATTGACGGATCCCTGGGCTTTCCCTCCAGACTATTACCATCAAGAATCAAGAGCCTAGGTTTACCTTCCTGGTGGATGGATGCTTCATTACCTTCCTCTTGGATACTGGTGCCACTTTTTCGGTCTTAAGGGAGTATTGGGGTTCTCCCACACCCTCAAAAACTCCTATTGTCAGGGTAGGAGGTAAACAGATTTTCCCTCAAACCCCCCCATCATGTTATATGCAGGGATCCCTTTTGTCCTTCACTCACTTCTTTCTCGTTATGAGCCATTGCCCCATTCCCCTTCTGGGAAGGGACATACTCTCACTATTAAAAGTCACCATTCACATATCACCCCACACCTCTCCTACCTCTCATTTCCTCATGATGTTCCTAGGGGCAGATACACCTCCTTAATGCACTCTCCCATGACTCTCTAAACCAGTTAAGCCTGAGGTTTGGGACACAACTACACCCCTTATGGCTAAATGCAGTCCTATTCATATTGTCTTATGGGACCCTTCAAGATATATTAGTCAATCACAATATCCACTCACAACCACAGCCCTCCTCGAATTAGAACCCATCATCCAGGATTTATTACAAAAGGGGTATCTTAGGCCTACACACTCTAATTTCAACACCCCCATTCTGGCACTTAAGAAACCTAAAGTGTCCTACAGGCTGGTTCAAGACCTTCTCCTTGTCAACTCCTCTGTGGTCCCCATCCACCCGCTAGTGCCCAACCCTTACACCCTCCTCTCTCAGATCCCTGCCACTACTACCCACTTCTCGGTCCTAGGTTTAAAAGATGCATTCTTTTCTATTCCCTTGTTCTCAGAATCTCAGAATATCTTTGCTTTGACATGGACTGACTCTCACTTCCACCATTCTCATCAGCTTTCCTGGACTGTCCTCCCACAGGGATTCAGGGATAGCCCCCATCTCTTTGGCCAAGTTCTTGCCCAGGACCTCACATCCTTTCACCCGACCTGTCCTGACACTATTCTCCTTCCATATGTCAATGACCTTCTTCTATGTATTCCCTCTGGGAACACTCTCAATCCCACACAGCTCAGCTTCTTAATTTCCTAGCAGACAAGGGATATAGGGAGTCTCCCCACAAGGCCCAGGTTTCCCATTCTTCTGTCACCTCTCTTGGTTTTTGCCTTAGACCCAGGAAAAAGGAAATAACACTGGATAGGAGGCAACTCCTCTCTGATCTTCCAGTGCCCAATATGAAAGCCAAAATACTATCATTCCTAGGATTAGCAGGTTATTTTAGGGCCTGGATCCCAAATTATTCTCTTCTATCCAAACCCCTGTATGACCAAGCAAATGGACCCCCTAGTGAATCTCTTGTCTCCTCCCCCATCTACCACTTCCGCAGGTTTCAGCAACTCCTCTTAAAGGCACCTGCCCTTCACCTTCCTGATCTTTCAAGACCATTTCATCTATATGTCCATGAAAAAGGGGGGCAAGCACTTAGGGTCTTAGGTCGAAACTATGGGCCTACATTTGCACCTGTGGCATATTTTCCAAGAAACTAGACTCTACCATCCGTGGGTGAGCCCCTTGCTTAAGAGCTCTGGTTGCTGGACAAATTTTACACAAAGAAGCCTCTAAGCTGAGTTTTGGGGCCCCTTGAACTATCCACTCCCCACATCACTTGAAAGATCTTTCAGCTTATAAGGGCCTTCAAACCCTTCCTCCATCCAGAGTTCTGTCGCTCCTCACTTCCTTTCTGGAAAACCCTAATATTACTTTCCTCCCCTGCTCTGCACTGAACCTTGCCTCACTGCTCCCAATGACTCCCACGTCTAACACACCAACTCATAATTGCTTGGAAACCTTAGAAGATTTCCTCCCCTGTCATTCTTCCATTTCTGAGGAACCACTCACCAAGCCTGACCTTATCTGGTTTACTGACAGCAGTTCCTTTAGGCAGAACGGCACTCATTACTCTGGATATGCTGTAGTTTCAGCCACTGAGATTATAGACACCAAAGCTTTGCCTTCAGGAACTACCAACCAGCAGATTGAACTTATAGCAGCCACTCGTGCCTGCCTTCTAGCACAAGGCAAATCCCTCACCCTCTATACTGATTCAAAATATGTCTTCCAGATCTTATTATCCCATGCTTCAATATGAAGGGAGCGACGCCTACTTACCACCAAAGGTAATGCGATCACTAATTCGGCTCTTATAACCAATCTGATGGAGGCCTCCCACTTACCCACCCAGTTGGGAGTTGTCCATTGTAGGTCCCATCAGAAGGACGGCTCTCTTATCACTGAGGGCAATGCCAAAGCTGACCAGGCGCCACGAATGCCTGCTACCACTTCCAATTATGGCCCCTATGGGGTACATATTATGGCCACTTTAGACAGCTCATCTGAAGCCCCTACTTCTTCCAGTAAGAACAAGATCTTTTCAAGTTCCTTCATACTCTACACCATTCCAATTCTCAGTCTTTGACCCTTTTTTTACAGAGCTTCTTCTCCCTCAACCCTTCTGACATAGCCATGATAGAGAATATAGCCTCTAATTGTCAGATCTGTCAGCGGACCAAACCTCATACTCCTTTAAGGCCCAAACCTTTCCCTTTCCACCAAGCCCGGGGACACATTCCCGTTGCTGACTGGCAAGTAGACTTCACCAACATGCCCACAGTATGGCACACTAAATACCTCCTTGTCTTTGTGGACACTTTCTCTGTTTGGGTTGAGGCATTTCCCACTTCCAATAAAAAGGCTTCCACTGTAACTTCAATCTAACTGACAGACATCATCCCTAGGTTTTGTATGCCCACTTCCCTACAATATGACAATGGCCCTGAGATTATTTCTAGGATCACACAAAAGGTCTCTCAAGCCCTCTCCTTCAAGTGGCATTTCCACTGTCCATATTACCCCCAGGCTTCAGGGAAAGTGGAAAGGGTAAATCATACTCTGAAGGAAGTCCTTACCAAATTGACAATGGAATTAAACTTAGACTGGGTCAAAATCCTTCCCTTTGCTTTGCTTCGAATCAGAGCTCTCCCTAAGAAACCATCTTTACTGTCTCCCTTTGAGATAATGTATGGAAGACCTCTTATACCCTCTGGGTTGGTCACTTCACAAGGACCTCTCACCCGAGATTTGTCTTTGCCTCTCTTGTTTCATCTCCGCTCTGAACACTGGAAATGTCAGAACTGGCTTCTTCCGGACCCAGTCTCCTCTCCAAACACTCCTCCCTTAACACCTGGGAGTCTAGTCTATTATAATACCCCAGAGGAGAAAGGGACTCTTGCACCAAAATGGGAAAGCCCCTATCCTTTCATTCTCTGTACCCCCACCGCCGCCAAACTCTCCTTACCAGACAACCGTCTCACTCCCTGGATTCCCATTTCTAGGTTGAAGCCATATCACAAGGAGGCCCCACCTGCTGACCACAGGACCATGCCAGAGGAACTCCAAGAATCACCTCCTGAAGCTCCCCTTTAATCCTGCTTTCCACACCCATCTCACCCATTTAAGTTGCGGCTCACACGGTGTTCTCTGCAGCCCAATTCCTCTTAAAGAAGGCACAATGAGCTCTCCCAACACCCTAGTCTTCTCTAACTGCTTGTTTTTTGTGCTCTGCTTTTTTTCTGTGCTCTGTTGGGACTTGTCTTTACCCTCCTAACCTACCATGTATTTATTCACTCTTCGGGAACGATACTCAGAACATGGCATGCAGAAGGTCCGCGCAGTGGATGCAACTACTTGCTTCATCCACAACTGCACCTCTATTTCCCTAAAATTGTCACCTTCAAGGACCTTCGTCCCTGGTAGCTGGAACTGGCCTTTCATTTGCTTCCTTTTTAATCAAACCAAAGACTATTGTCATTGGTGGCCTGAGATATATAATGGGTGTCCCTATTGGTCATGCAGGTTCCATGATGAACGTGGTAGCTGTTCTTACCACTCACTTGGCTACTCTGAAGTGTTGACTTCTAGTTACCTAAAGTGGCATAAAGGCTCTTCATCCGATAACAATGGATCGTATACTTCAGATATACCTGACCCCAAGGCCAAACGTTGGGGCTATGTTGAGTTTGCTGTCTATGCTCGGACAACCTCAGCAAGACCCACAGGGTGGATGACTGTTGGCCGCACCCTGATTACGCCACCTAAGGCAACCAATCATGTAGTCGAACACATTAAGGAGTCAGAATCAAAACTGGATAAAGGCCATTGCAACAGATGTTTTTTCGTCCTCTGCCTGAGGATCAAAAGAAGTATATTTCCTATATGCTTCCATAATTCTCTCCAGAATCATAGAGGGAGACTCATTAGGACGTTGGATTATCTCTCTTACCATGGCCAAATTAGTCGGCCCTCTGGCGGCCACTCGGAGCCCCGCTATTAGAGCCCTGTGATAAGTGGAAAGATGCTACCAACCTTCAAAGGTGTTGGGATCCCAGTTTGGTCGGTTCATGGGCCCATAAGGATGAAGAGGGAGCATCACAGTGGCTTCTGAGTTTTCTATTTTCCGTAGCTGGCGGGTTTCTTTAGGTGGCCCAGCTTCCACCAGAAAAGGAGGGGCTGCTGCTGCTGCGGAGAAGTCCCTTGGAGGGCTTGGGTCTGGCCCAATTGCCTCTAGTGGCGGAGAGGCTGAGTCAGTGGCGGGAGAATCATCTGGAATGTGTTGGGGGTTGGGGAGCGAGGGCAGAGGATAAGGAGGGGGAGGATTGTCCAGTCTTGTGACTCAGGAAGAATGAGGGAAAGATGGGGAGGAAACGGAAGGTTTGAATGATAGGATCCTGGGGAAGGGGTATATGGCTGTTGATCTGCGTGGCCACGTGGTCCCGGCTGAAAGACAATATCTCTGACTTTTCGGATTAGAGGGAAGTAGAAGGATCCTTCTGGGGGCCACCCGACTTTGAGGATGGGCAATTCTGAAGCACAGAGAGTCTGCCAGGTCTGACATTTAACTGAAAAATAATGATTCTGGGCCCTTGAGCGGACATCAGTCCAATGATCAAGGGTCAGCGACAGAAGCGTGAAAGTGCTTTGTCCCATAATGGGAATTACTCAAAAAGAGACAGTGAAGACACAAACGCAACACAGACAAAGACAAACAGTAAACGTTTAACATGGGTCCAAGACAAATATTAGAACTCAGTAACTGGCAAAACCTGATGGGTTAGACAATAAAGACAGACAGTAAACTCAACATGAGTTCGGGACAATGAACAAAACTGTGTAGCCAGCAAAACCTGATGGGCTGGCAAACCGAATCCTGAAGCAAAATATAACCGAGTTGAGGAAACTAATATTCCTTGATTTCCCTCGTCCTCTGGAGTGTCCCCCAGGGACGTGGCCAGTAGCTCTGTGACACGTCTGCCACCCACTGTCAGAGAGAGCTAATGCTCTTCACCGACAGCCACTTTGCCAAGCCCTAACCTGAAACCCGAAACCAGAAAGAGGCGCCTTTCTTACCCCGAGAGGAGTCCCTTGGGGTCTTTCGTCCGCTGCTCCGGATATCTCACCTGGGGCCTCCAGATGAAAAGGTGGGGCGAACATCGGAGGAAAAGACCACCAACAGGCTTTCTCATGCAACACCAAAGGGTTTATTGGGGGTATAGCATGCTGGAGCTCAGGGCTCACTTCAGAGGAACAAAGAACAAAGAGCCCCGAGAACCACTTGAGCGGAGTTTATATACATTCTTTAGAGAGGGCAGGGACTTTACATACATAATAGCCTCCTTTAGCAAATCATCATATACCGCGGGAAAATCAAATAACAACTCTAAAACATGATTAGCACATTCATTGGCGGGAACAGGTTGGGCAGGGGGTGATTGGTCAGCCGTAAGAAGGGGTATACATTTAAATTGATTGGTGGATGCACTGTGATGTATACGTGGTGAGCTGCATGGTTTCTGGGAAGGGGCTGTTAAGTAACTAGGTCCTCAGGGAAGATTTCAACACACATCTAATGTGCAAATCCGGGAATTGTCTTAACTGCCACAGAAATTTCAGGTGCTGAGTGCAGCTTGGAAACTTTACAAAACCTGGTTCTTTACATTTCAATTTCAATTTCTTTTATTCTTTCAGAACCTTACAGAGGAAGGTGAGAGAGTTCATCGACAATTACTGCTCTTTTCGCCATTTTGGTTTTGGATGCACACATGGGATCTTTCTTTAGATCCATCTGGTGCTGATAATCTAAGCCACAGCCTCAAACAGGGCCAAGAGGCTGATTAAAACATATCCATTTCCAAAGCAATTACTACTCTGAAGTCAGTTACAGAACTCAGTCTTCTAGGAGAATCACGTCAGTGTTAAAGCCCAGGTGAACACAGTCATCTCTTCCAAAAGCCACACAAGTTACCACAATTAAAATCAAAACAATCCCACATGGCCCTCATCTACTTCCATATAGTCACTCATCATAATCTCTGGCTGGAGGTTTCCTTAAATGGCACAGCCCAATAGAGTGTCCATAATAAGCTCCCTTCTCCTCATTTACCTAAATTCAGGGTGGCCTGGACACCCTTCCTGTGAACCAGGATTGATCACATAGTTCTGCCATTAATACTGCTCTACTTCTCCAATTTGAGGCCTACTGACTATCAGGTATAGTATGTGATTTGGAGTCATTATTAAACCCAAGCACCTTTGCAGGGATTGGAAGAACTCATTTGACACAAAAATTCCAATACTCCCTTGATGGAGGTCAAGAACCAAACACAGGAAGGCAAGAGACTTCACCCACAATGACTGATTTTTTGACATTTTGGTTTTGGATGCACACATTGGATCTTTCTTTAGATCCATCCGATGCTGATAATCTAAGCCACAGCCTCACACAGGGCCAAGAGGCTGATTCAGACACATCCCTTTCCAAAGTAATTAAGCAAAGAGGCACTGGTGATGCCCATTCCTTTCCATTTTAAAACTGTTTTCTTCAGGCTTCACAAAGGGTGGCCTGAGGCAAAGACCTTCCTGACATTCAGGGCAACAGAACAATAGGTAAGCAAAAGGCCCAAAGCAGGGTTTCTCTACTGAGACTTTCCTGGTCACACTGATATCTGAGTTTTCTGAGATGCTTGCCATTCCCTTCAGCTATGGATTACATGGCCACATCACAGAGTTTGGAGGTGGTACATATTTTGGACACAAAACCATGAGCCTATTGTGGAGAGTGGCCAGAATTCAGGAAGAAAACAGGAACTTAGGAAGACAGTACATGTTGTCCATCGATAAGGCAACCTGCAGTCCATTCCTAAAATGGGTAGGATGAATGCTGGGAAGCTTTCTACTAGACAGGACACATCCATTGATGCATTCTCTTTTCTAATGTCTACAACCACGGACACAGTGGGATACACAGACAGAGAAACACTCGCCTTGTCAAAAGACTTTCTAGAAACATTCCACTCCAAACCAAGCAAGCCGCCTTTCCTACCTATTCTCAGAACATAAGACAAAACCACAAACTCACACCCACACTGAAAAAGGCACCTCCTTCCCCAAAGTAAGTCTGTGACTATCCAGAGTGTCCTCTGACTGGTGGGCCATACTATGTTCCCCAGAAATCGCCTGTCCTGTCTCAGATCTGGTCTCCATGGCCAACTCTGTGAAATATCAGGGGCCCGCGGTGAGCCACTTCTTGCTTTCTCTGGAAAGGCCAGTCTTCAATATTTCCTGGCATTTGGCCATCCTCATATCAGTAGGTACCAAAAAAGACTTACTCTGTCCTTGGTAAATCCAAACAAGTGATCCCACTGTACTGGGACTGGGACTGGTTCTGGATGCCTGGCTTCCTGGATCCCAAGTTCAGAGAGTTCCATCATCAAGGAAGTGAGGTGAGGTCACTTCCTTCAGAAACTGAATGACGTCACTGCCTTAGCAACCACTTTTTCCAAACAGTTGCTTCCATACTTCCTCTGACACTTTCACAAGTTAGATTGGTATCTCAACCATAGGAACCCGGGAACAGCTCTCCACAAAGGCCTTTGTTGGTCCATCTTTTCTACATTAAGGAGAGAGGGTGAATGAGACACAACCCTTCATCCTTACCAGGTTGTTTTCCATGGAAGATGACTTTTGCTCTCTCACGTTCTTCATAGTTGCCTACATGTTCTCCAGGGATCATTTCTGCATGGACCTTTGAGGTTTTCAGCAGGTGGAAGATCCACTACATTCCTGTATTGTAAGACCAACTCTGTCCCTGCTGTTCTGTAATGTTAGATTGAGGGAACAGTCTATGGTTAGGGTTAATAACATGTGTGATTTGGGTTAGGAATAATTCTGCTGGATGAATAATGGTATTGGGAACCTGCGATATGTATGAGAATATATAGGTGAAATATATGTATGAAAACAGAAATCTAGGTAAGATTTGAAGCCCAAAAGAGCATTTTGCCCTTGATTGGAATACTTAGATATGAATTAGGTTCTGCACAGATTGGTCAGATTAATCAATATACAATGGCATAGGACCTTGTACCTTGGATGATTGAATGTCGAAGAGAACATCCAGTCAAAAAGGGATAGTCGGAAGTGAAAGGTTAATAAAATAGGTATTTGTCACTTCCTGGGAAGAATGTTGTGTTTATTCTGAGCATAATGGAGTTGTAAAAAAAAAATATGATTAAATTAAAAAGACACCTTGAAGAGTGTCAATGAGAGAGTGAGAGGACCAAAAAAAGTGGTTTGAGTCTTGGTTCACATAGTCCCCCTGTTTGACTACTTTTTTATCAACCCTGGCCTGTCCGATAATAATCTCCATATTATTGCTAACTATAAAACCCTGTTTGCTCAACCGTGTAATTTCTTTTCTCTAAGCTCAAATTGGACAAGTTAAACTCATGGTAATACCCCACTAGCAGACATAGAATGTGACACCCCACAATGATCACTTTTATGATTAAAAGTAGCTAGAAGAAGAAGTGGGGAATGAAAGATTAATAAAATAGGTACTTGTCACTTTTTTTTCTGTATGCTTAACAAAACACTGTTGAAATCTTGAGAACTGTTTGCTAATCTTGTTCCCAGAATGTCCTGTCCCCAAATGCCAAACTGCAGAATGTACTCCCTCACCCGGTTGAATGCAAACCGCCCACTCTCCCTCACCCATCAATAAACTTCACTCCCTGCCCTCCCCAAAGAAAGTATATAAGCTCTGCTTAAGCTCTTCTCAGGGCTCTCTGCTCTATTCAAGTGAGCTCCGATCCCCTGCATGCTGACCCCCTATAAACCCTTTGCTGTTGCATGAGATAGTCTTTTGGTGGTCTCTTCCTCCGAAGCTCGCCCAGTGTTTACTTTGATGATTGGGTGTAGAAAAGAACATTCAGTCAAAAAAGGATAGTCGGTAGGATTAGGAAGATAGTTGTTAGGTTTAGGAAGAAGAATGAGTATAGGTTTTGGAAAAAAAATATTCTTTATCAATAGGGTTTTGTTTAGAGTGTGAATGTAAATGTTAGCCCACGTGAAGAGTCAGTCACAATAGTGAACCGGAGAAAATATGTAGGAAAACAGATATCAATAGAGATATTACGAAATAAGGCAAAATATAAAGTGGGTGATAGGATTAGACATTTTCAACAGGGTTGAATTTGAATATATGATCTTAGGAAGAAACCAATATGTAGTCACTAATTGGATTGGTATTTGAGAGCATTAGGCAACCTGGACATGGCTGTGTTTAGTAATCCATGTTCATTTTCAATTTAGGCTTGGTACAATAATAAGTGTGAACCTTGCGTTTTGTCTGCAGAATATTACTGTGATAAAATGTATATGTAGATCAGGTGACATGAGTAATTTTTCCATCATTTCTGGGAGCAATATTTTGAAGATTAATAAGTTAGTATTGGGGGTACAAAGAGGTGTACCTTGTGTCTATGAATATAGAGCTAATGCATGAATAGACCATACTGTTAATAAATAATATAACTGGTCCACTTTAAATAATGCATTGGATTCATATCTTAAAATATATAAGAAATCTTATATTGATATACATAGATTCATTCCAACTAGTTATACATCTAACAGTAAAATTAAGGTTATGGTTTATCATGAAAGGTGTGTGAGTTTTTCTTCAAAAGTGATTATGGAAATCAAAAATAATATGTTTCGAAAGAAGTCTCATGAAAAGACCAGTCAAGAGCCATGAAAAAATACATGTGTTCTGAAGCAGGAAGTGATTGAAAGTGAAACAAATGCCTCTAAATTAGCGAACTTTGGGATGAAATATATATCCTATTATGTGCATAAACTGAAGAAATAGTAATGTACCAGTTTTGAATAAAAATGAACGTCAAAATACACATCATGTCCCATAGGAATCAATTTGCATTGATGTTAACCTGGGTCAGTTACTGTATTAATTTTAGGATTTGTAGGCACCATTAACTGAAGATAGTTTTCAGTTCTAGGAAACAAATACATATTTCAGGTGGATGAATATTTCTGACGATAATCTTGTGAAAAGTTGATTATAAATTCACATATATGAATATGAATGAATTTAGGAAATGTATAAAAAGACACATGTATTTCATATTTTGAAAAATCTGGAAAGTTTGTATATATATATATATACACACACACACACACACACACACACACACACACACATACACACACACATGCACACAGACATTAAAAGGTAGCAATATATATGCCAATTGAAATTCACCATGAAATATATATCATCCACACATTCAAAAATATTCATTTTACTGAACATGGATTTATGTATAATGTTGTTAAACTAGGAAGCTCACACAGAGTTCGAATTTTAACTTCCAACAGCATTTAGGAGAAGTGATCTCTTCTCACAATGTGTATCTGCCAAGTCAACCACCTCACAAGAATGTACGTGTTGTACCTTGTAGGATTCTATATGTGCATATAAAAATACATGTGCAAATAGGCTACAGAGAAAGGGAGACAGGAATTCACATATTTGTTAACTTTAAAAACACATGGAGAACAATTTCTACAAAAGTTGACTAGATTTATAACTCCTACACTACATAATGCAAAAGGCAAATTCAACTATACCATGCTTCCTCTGAACTGCTTGTATTTCTATTCTGTTTGGATTATTATTCTCCATCATATTAGGATAAGTAGTCAGAGTCTAGTAGGCTAAGGGTTAGTGTCAGGGATTCAGTATTTCCAATGGAAAATTGGAAAAGGTATCCAATGTGTATGTAATTATGTGCTTTGAAAAATCTTCCCACTCTTATCGAGAACAATGCCTTGACATTACCTTTGCCCCAAGTAAGACACAATTACAGGAGAAGAGTTCGAAAATCTGTGCATATATATATGGAATGCAATATGCTCAGTTGTTCACAAACGTGGAGGTGGTAGAGGAGTTTACAAAAGTAATGGACAGGGTAAACCCTCCACAAAAATGGAGCTTTCCTGGCCTAAAGACTTCTTGAGAAACTGCCTCTGAGGTTGGGCACTTGAAATATATGTTGTTGTCAGGAGCTTAATCTTCATTTGTGGTGAGACAATTAAAGCTGGATCTGCATCTATGTGACCTGAACGATCTTGTTTCTTATATTCCAATGAACATGAGACAGCAGTGCTGAATTCTCTCTTTGTAGGTAAACTGTGGCCACTGGGGGCTATGTGTCTCCCTGTGAGGACTGTGAAACCATTTGATCATCCTCCAATTTTCGTGGTGTTTCTTGCTGCTGTACTGGGAGTTTGGTATTTGCTTCGTGAAATACAAAGATTTCAACTGGGAGAAAGTGCTAGAGGGAGTTCTGTCACGTGTGGTGTGTCAGGGTCTGCAAGAGAATGCACCAACCAGGCCTTTATCCCACATAGCTTGGCCCCTTGACCATAGCAACCTGATTCTGAACATTGCCCTGAAAACTCTCCATATAACAGGATGCATTTACATATAAGGGTCTGCTGGCTACACTATATCAGTCACAAGCTATTTTGAAGCCAATGGAAGGTCCACATGACTCCACCACAGATGTTTTATCACACACCTGCACACCACTACTCTAGGCCCAATACTCAGGAGGCTCCAACTTAGTGGCATCACTGTTCTTCAACATTTTCATGAAACCCAGTCAATCAAGGCACTGTATTGTATACTCATGATCAGCAACAGGACATCCAAAGTTTCTCCAGTGCCACCTGGTCATGGGTATTTCAAAAATTTGATGGTATTCATCTAGCCATTTTTCAAGGATGAAGTTGGAGGCACTGTGGGTTTCAATTCATTCAGGAACCACTAAATGGTGAGGAAGTTCATTTCAATGAAATCTCTGGACAACACTCACAGGAAAGGCTTCCCAAAGAGTGGCCAAAAGGTCACATGAAGCCAGGCCCATTGAACTGTACAATGTGAGGTCCATGTGTGTTTTGACTCTCAACTATGGCTTCCATGTTTTTCATAATAAAATCATGTGATATCCTGGCTGAGATTCACAGTGCTCTGTGGAAAACCAACCTGGGACTAGATTTCAGATTCCAAGGGTGAATCTCATGCGTGGCCTCCTAAAATCCCAACTCAATTCATGGCAATACTACTCTGAGGTCAGTTCCAGAAGTCAGTCTATAAGGGGAATCACCCAAGAGTGAAGCCCTGGTGGACCCAGTCATCTCTTCCAACTGCCACAAAAATGACCACAATTATAACCAAAACACTCCCACATCGCCCTCATTTTCTTCCATATAGATATTCATCATAACTTCTGGCTAGAGGTTTCCATAAGTGGCGCAGCTCAAGACAGTGTCCAATATAAGCTTCCTTGCCCCTCATTTGCCTAAAGTAAGTGTGGCCTGCACACTCTTCCTGTCAACCAGGAGTGATCAAATAGGCCTGCCATTAATACTGCTCTGCTTCTACTATTTGAGGCCTACTGACTGTCAGGTATAGATTCTTATGTGGTTTGTAGTCATGAGACAACACTAGCACATCTGCAGGGCTTTGAAAAACTCATTTTACTCAAGGGTCAATAATCACACTTGATGGAGGTCAGGAACCTAACAGAGGAAGGTGAGAGACTTCATCCACAATGACTGATCTTTTCGAATTTTGGTTATGAATGCACACAAGGGATATTTCTTTAGATCCATCAGGTGCTGACAATCTAAGCCCCAGCTTCACCGAGCGCCAAGAGGCTGATTCAGACACATCCATTTCCAAAGCAATTAAGCGAAGAGCCACAGGTGATGCCCACTTATTTCCATTTGAATACTGTTTTCTTCAGGCTTCACAAAGGGGTGGCCTGAGCCAAAGACTTTCCTTACATTCAGGGCAACAGAAAAATAGGTAAGCAAATGGCCCAAAGCAGGGTTTCTCCACTGAGACTTTCCTGGTATCTGAGTTTCCTGATATCTGAGTTTTCTGACATGCTCCACTTCCCTTCAGCTATCCAGTACATGGCCATGTGACAGAGCTTGGAGGTGCTACATAGCTTGGACACAAAACTTTGAGCCTATTCTGGAGAGTGTCCGGAATTCAGGAAGAAAACAGGAACTTAGAAAGATAGTAGGTTTTGCCCATTGATAAGGCTAGTCGCAGTCCATTCATAAATTGGCAGTATGAATGCTGGGAAGCTTTCTACTAGACAGAACACATCCATGATGCATTCTTTTTCTAATACTAAGACCACGGAGAGAGTGGGATACACAGTAATAGAAACACTCACCTTGTCAGAGGACATACTAGATACAGTCCTCTCCAAACCAAACAAATCGCCTTTCCTACATATTCTCAGAACATGAGACAAAACCACAAACTCACACCCACACTCAAAAAGACACCACCTTTCCCAAAGTAGGTCTGTGACTATCCGGAGTGTCCTATGATGGGTGGGACATACTATATTTCCACGAAATGCACTGTGCTGTCTCAGTTCTGGTCTCCTTGGCCAACTCTGTGAAGTTGTCAAAAGTCACTGGTGAGCCACTACCTTCTTTCTCAGGAAAGGCCCCTCTTCTTAGCTTTCCTAGCATTTGGCCATCCTCACATAACTAGGTACCAAGAAAGACTGACTCTGTCCTTGGTTTACCCAAACAAGTGAGACAACTGGAACTGGGACTGGAACTGGCTGTGGTTGCCTGGCTTCCTGAATCCCAAGTTTAGAGAGTTCCATCACCAAGGAAGTTATGTGAGGTAACTTCCTTCAGGAAGTGAATGAAGTCACTGCCTTGGCAACCACTTTGTCCTAACAGTTGCTTCCAAGGGTCCCATGAGATGGAGGGTGCACCTACTTGCTGTGACATTTTCACAAGTTAGAATGGTATATCAACCATAGGCACCTGGGCACAGCTCTCCACACAGGCTTGGTTTGGTCCATCTTCTCTACATTAAGATGAAAGAGGCTGATTCAGACACATCCCTTCACCCTGACCAGGTTGTTTGCGATGGAAGTTGACTTTTCCTCCCTCAGGTATTTCATTGCTGCCTACATCTTCTCCATGCATCATTTCTGTATTGACCTTTGAGGTTCTCAGCAGGTGGAAGATCCCCTACACTCCTGATTGTAAGACCAACTCTGTCCCTGCTTTTCTGTAAAGTTAGATTGAGGGAACAGTGTATGGTTAGGGTAATAACAGGTTCGATTTGGGTTAGGAATCATTCTGCATGATGAATAATGGCATTGGGAACCTGTGATATTTACAAGAATATACAGGTGAAATATAAGTATGAATACAGAAGTCTAGGTAAGATTTGAAGCCCAGAAGAGCATTGGGTCCTTGATTGGGATACTTAGCTTTGAAATACCTTCTGCACAGATGTCTCAGATAAATCGATAAACAATGGCATAGGACCTTGTAAATTGGATGATTGAATGTAGAAGAAAACATCCACTTAAAAAGGGTAGTCGGTAGGATTGGAAAGATAGTCAGTAAGATTAGGAAGAAGAGTGAGTATAGGATTTGGTCCAAAAGTTCTTTAGCAATAGGGTTTCTCGTAGAGAATGAATGTAAATGTCAGAACATGTGATGAGTCAGTCACAATGATTAACTGGGGAAAATATATAGGGAAGCAGATATCAATAGAGACATGAAGAAATCAGGCAAAGTATAAATTGATTGATAGGATTAGACATTTTCAACATGGTAGATGTTGAATATACAATCTTAGAAAAAAACAAATATTTAGCACCAATAGGATTAACATTTGAGAGCATTAGGCAATCTGGACTTGGATGTTTTTAGTAATCCATGCTCACTTTCCATTTAGATTTTGGTACAATCATAAGTGTGAACTTTGCATTTTGTGTCCAGAATATTACTGTGATAAAGTGTATATGTAGATCAGGTGACATGAGTATTTCTTCCACCAATTCTGTGGTCAATATTTTGAAGATGTATAAATTAGTATTGGGTGTACAAATAGGTCTACCCTGTGTCTACAAATATAGATAAAATGAATGAATTGACGATACTGTGAATAAATAATTTAACTGGTTCCAACTTTAAATTATGGATTGAATTGATATCTGAAAATATACAGGAAATCTTATATTGATATACATACATTCATTACAACCATTTATAGATCTAATGGTAATATTAAGGTTATGGTTTGTCATGAAGAGTGTGTGAGGTTTGCTTCAAAAGCGATTATTGAAATCTAAAATGAAAAGTAGTCTCATGAAAAGACCAGTCAAAAAACATGGAGGAATACATGTGTACTGAAGCAGGAAGTGATAGAAAGCGAAACAAATGCCTATAAATTTGAAAACTTGTGAATGAAATATATATCCTATGATGTGCATAAACTGAAGAAATAGTCATGTAACATTGTTGAATAAAAATGAATGTCATAATACACATCATGTACCATAGTAATCTACTTGCATTGATGTTAAAGTGGGTCAGATACTGTAGAAAAATTAGGACTTCTATGCACCATTCACTGAATTTAGATTTCAGTACTAGGAAACAATATGTATTTGAGGTGGATGAATATTTCTGAGAATAATTTTGTGAACATTTGATTATAAATCCACATACATGAATATGAATGCATTTAGGGATTGTATAATAAGACACATATATTTTATATTCTGAAAAATCTGGAGAGTGTGTATATATATATATATATATATATATATATATATATATATATACACACACACACACACACACACACACACATGCACAGACATTAAAAGGTAGCAATATATATGCCAATCGAAATTTATTATGAAATATATATCTTTCACAGATCCAAAAATATTCATTTTACTGAACATGGATTTATGTATTATCTTGTTCAACTAGGAAGCTCACCCGTAGTTTTAATTTTCAGTTCCAACAACGTTCAGGAGGAGTGATCTCTTTTGACAATTTGTATCTGCCAAGTCAGCCACCTCACAAAAGTGTACATGTGATACCAGGTAGGATTCTATATGTGCATACAAAAATACATGTGCTGAATAGGATACAGATAAAGGGCGACAGGAATTCACGGATTTGTTATCTTTAAAACACATGGAGAACTACTTCAATTTAATATTGACTTGATTTATAACACCTACCCTTTATCATACAAAAGGTAAGTCCAGCTATACACCATGCCTCCTCTGAACTGCTTGTATTTCTATTCTGTTTTGGTTATTTTGCTCCATCAATTTAGGATTGACACAGTCTGGCTGGGCACAATTCAGGAGCCACTTGTCAAAAGCTAACTTTATTTTTAGAACCACACTGGCCAAAAAAAAGCTCCTCGGGAAAAACACTCAGAGCACAACTGCCACCACCGGCTTCCCACAAGCTCTCAACCTCCCCTCTCCTCCTGCTCTTGAGGTCGATTGGCTGGGTTGTTTGAGCAGAGCCAAAAAAGTCCCCCAAAAAGCAGCTCCATAATTTGAAAGGGTGGGGAAACAGCCCAATGGGCATCACCGCAGAGGAGCCAATCAGCTAGATGTTGCTGGGGCCGCTGTGAGCCAACCATCAGCTGGCAGTCTGAAAGTTTGCTTTGGCCCCTTGGGCTGTGGCTCTCAACATCTAACCCTCTCTGTTTAAACAACAAGCATGTGGCTTAGGGACCGTGCCTGCCTTAGGTTGTCCAATAGTACATATGGTCCTTACCCATTATCGAATGACCTGACCTCAAGGTGTCAGCCTCCTGTCTTATATTGGTACCATTGTAATTGGATCTTACCCGTCACTGACTACAGGTCCAGTATACATCCACACCTGTGGAGAGGTCTTTGTACCAGCGGGCGGGTGAGGCTCTTTGCCTCATCTCTGTTGGCCCCCTAATTTTAGCTGAACAACCATGACAAGCAGAAGGGAGGAAGATACAGCAAGGCAATTGATGGCTCTCTTTGAAAAAATTGTACCACCGATGACATCATCAGAGAAATACCCCAACACTACCACACGTCACTGCACCAACAGATAGTTCACAATGCAGGCAGGTGAGTTCACAATGCATACAAGTGATACATAGTCCAGGCAAGTTCTGCAAGCAGTTCAGTGATGGCTATTGCAGAAGCTGTAGATTAGTTTTATCTTTGACTTCACATACACTGGGATGAAGATAGAAATTCTGGCAACAATGCCTAAAGAAAGAATTATGTAACATTCCAAAAGGCACTAAAAGAAAACAATTTTCTTAACAATTTACATTGTCTAGAAGAGAATTATTAAATATAATGAAAAGAAAAGGTGGATCCAACATGGCGGCGGGCAGAGAGGCTGCGCTTTTAATGCACTCCCAGTGATGGGGTCATAAAGTCGCAAGGATAACTCTTGGATTCTACCAACGGAGATTCTCCTAGCAAAATTCCACTGAAGGGAGACTGCCCGGGAGCTACAAGAATTTTTTTGAAGCGTCTGTGTGACCCGGACGAGTGGGACCCTGCCACTAGACGCGGAGTTCGAGATTCACCAGCCACAGTCTGCGCTCTGCGGGCACAGCTGCAGATCCGTCCACCGGCCCGCAGCCAAAGTGACTGGGTCCTGCTAGACGCCGAGACACAGCTTGGCAGGAAGAAGTCTTTAGCCAAGCCTCCACGCGCCAGGAGCTGAGGTGAACCGGGCCGGACCAGTCCCACCCCTCCCCTCCGTCAATCCGGCAAGAAGCCTGGGGCCCACCATAGCAGAGAGGTGACATCATCGGAGTTCGGCCGGCGAAATTCCTTCCCTTCAAAATCCACTTTAGCAGGTGTGTTACTCCCCATACTGATACAAGCAGCCAGGAAACTTCATTGACTTCTCAGGGGTCGTGTCCGTAGGGAAGCAGAGGGGAGCCCAGAACCCAAAGCCCCCATATCACCAGTGGTGACCCCTAAGGTCTTATCCGCCAGTTTACCACAGCACTGAGGCTTAAAAGGGGCACTCGGTGGGGCTGCAAGTGTAACTAGATCTCTGGAGAATCACTTCTGGGGAACAGGACCTGGCTGGCAGGCTGACAGGAGGAAGGGGGTTAAGAGCTGGAGAAGTGAAATGGCTCTGGACTGACAAGTCTGAGAGACCCCCAGAAGACGCCCTACAGGGATAGCTCTCGGCAGGTAGAGAGCAGACACTCCGCTTGGAAGGCACAGCTCCGCCTACTGGAAGAGAAGAAGGTGGATCTCTAAGACTTTAATTTTTTTGTTGTTGTTGTTGCTGTTGTTGATATTTTTTTCTCTCCTTCTTCTCTCCCTGTTCCTTTCCCCCCTTTTCCTTCTCTCTTTCTATCCCATTTCAAGTTTTATTGTTCTTTTCATTCCCCTCTAATCTATCTCTCCCTCTATCCTTTTTTTCTTTTTAAGAGCACCTTCATTCTCCTACCCCCCAACTCTCATTCCAAGCATTACATCTTCCATTGTGTGTAATTGTCTAAATGCAAATAGGTGAATGTCTCGAGGCTGTCTATAAGACTCCTAAATACCTAGCTACTACCAACACCCTGATCCAATTGCCTGGTAGTATCCACCTTCAGTGGAGCAATCTTCTAAAGTAGCCGAGACATACTAACCATTGTACCACCAGAGCACCCAACCTAAACATATAGTCCTAAGAACAAACAGCAAATCATTATATGCATACAGAACCTAGAAGCCTTATATGAATTGAATGAATCAGCTTTAAAGTACAACAAAGCCCAAAATTTTTAGGCATAATCTTCCACCACAAAAGAGAGACAACAGAGATATACAAAGCCAAAACAAATGTATAGGAGAAAGCAGTTACAAAGCAGTCAAACAGAGCTGGAAAGCAACGTGAACAATATGAAAAAACAAGGGAAAAAGGGGTTACAAACAATGCAGGACAATCTAAATATACAGGAGGACCTAGAAGAATCAGAAATATGGACAGGGAAAGAAATCAAGGCATTCCTAATTCAGATGGAACGGAATATTAGAGAAGACATGAGACAGCAAATCCAAGCATTGAAAGTATATTTTGAAGAGGAACTAACCACACAAACTAAATCCGCAAAGAATGAGCTTTATCAGGAGATAGAGGTGTTAAAAAATAATCAAGTTGTAATCATAGAAATGCAAGAAACCGTAAATCAGATTAAAAGCGCTAATGAGAATATTACAAACAGACTAGATCAAGTAGAAGTCAGAACATCAGATAATGAAGACAAAGTATATCAACTTGAAAAGAATATAGTCAACACAGAAAAGATGTGAAATCAAACATATAACACAAAACACAAGTGCACACATAATATAATACATACAACACATGACATAATATTAAAGGCCTTATGACTTTTTACAGGTGCAATCTCCATTGCAATGTCTAAAAACTCTATTGTCCAAAAATAGAACTGATCAGCAAAACATTAACCTAGTTCTGTATAAGCTAAAAAAAAAAAAACAAAATAAAACTTCATGATATGAGAAAGGGGAATAATAAAAGAGATTTGAAAAAAACATTCTGGTTCTGTCACAGATGTAAGAACAGCCAAACTGGAGTTCTGCATATCAGCTCTTATTGATTTGAGCCAAATCATCTTATTTTTGGTCTGTAGAAATCTCTTTAGTTAATCTCTCTGGAATCCAAATTGGCTACTGTTCTCCCTGTGGAAACACAGAAACAGACGCCGGACTCCAGACAATTACTTGGTCAGGACCTTTCCATTGTCCTGTTAGAATATCCTTCCAAAGTACCTTGGGCTTATGTACATTTTTTGGACATATATGCCTTTCTGCAGCACTAAGCCCTGATGAACCCAAATTTAAAAAGTTTAGAGTAAAAGGGTTATTTTAAGTTTACCTTTGGGGAATATATACCCCTTCCCAATTTGTTCTTTTTGCTTTAATATGTACGTTTTAATAGTTTCATGTGTTCTTTCAACTATGCCTTCTCCCTGTGGATTGTATGGGATTCCTGTTATATGAGTAATGCCAAATGATGAGCAAAATTGTTTAAAAGAAGTAGAAGTATAAGCAGGGGCATTATCTGTTTTTAACTCTTTTGGAACACCCACAGTGGCAAAATTTTGTAAGCAATGAGCTATAACATCTTTAGTTTTTTTCTCCAGCAAGAAGGGAGCCCATCAAAAATCCAGAAGAAGTATCAACTGTAACATGCAAATATTTTAATTTTCCAAATTCTGGCAAGTTTGTGACGTTCATCTGCCAAATATGGTTAGGTATCAATCCTCTAGGATTGACTCCAAGATTAACTTGTGGTAAAAAGGTCACACAATTTTGACATTGTTTTATTATTTGTCGAGCTTGTTCCTTAGTTACTTTGAAACGCTTTTGTAAAGTATTAGCATTGACATGGAACTTTTTATGAAAATTTGTAGCTTCTTCTAGTGTTGAGAAAATATGTATGAATGTCATGTGTTGTTTTATCTGCTAAATAATTGCCCAAACTAAGGGCTCCAGGCAATCCTGTATGTGTCCTGAAATATCCTATAAAAAACGGATCTTTTCTGTCCCAGATTAGACTTTGTATAGTCGAAAGCAAAGAGAAAATAGTAGAGGAAGGGGAAATCCTTCTACCATCTTCAAGTGATACTATAGCACTAACTATATACTGATTATCGGAAAATAAATTAATTACAGATGCTTTAAGCATCACAAAAGCTTGTAATACTGCATTAATCTCTACATTTTGAGCTAATTGTTTGGGTACTAAAAATGTAAAAGTTTGATCAGGTGTAAATATTACTGCTGTACCATTATTTGACCCATCAGTGAATATATTTGTAGCATTTATAATAGGTGTTTTTCTTGTCATTTTTGGAAAAATTACATGATGTGATGACCAAAAAGACAATAAAGGATTAGATGGTAAGTGGTTATCAAATGAAACATTAGATTTGCACATGATTATTGCCCAAGTATTTAACTAATTATCTAAATCATCAATTTGATTCATAGTATATGGAGTAATAATTTTATCTTCTTGGGTTGTATTATAGTTATAGTAGAAATATTCAAGTAAAAGAGAAGGTCTCTCGAGCTAGTCAGACAGAGATAAAAATTCAATTAAAAGAGAAGGTCTCTCTAGCTAGTTAGACAGAGGAAAAAATCAAGTGATTGATCCTGATAATGTGTCTGAATCAGCCTCTTGGACCTGTGTGAGGTTGTGGCTTAGATTCTCATCACCTGATGGATCATTCCGTGTGTGAATCCATACCCAAAATGGCCAAAAGAGCAGTCCCTGTGGATGAAGTCTCTTGCCTTCCTTTGTAAGTCTACTGAACTCCATCAAGTGAGAATACGCATCCTTTGTGTCAAATGAGTTCTTCAAAGCCCTGGAGAGTCTAGCACATAGGTTCTTGGGTTTTCTCATGACTCCAATTCACATAAAAATATCTATACCTGACAGTCAGTAGGCCTCAAATTGGAGAAGCAGAGGTGTATTAAGGGCAGGCCTATTTGATCACACCTGGTTCACAGGAAGGGTGTCCAGGCCACCATGACTTTAGGCAATGAAGGGCAAGAAAGCTTATTTTGGACACTGTCTTGGACTTCGCCACTCATGGAAACCTCCAGACAGAGCGTAGTATGAGAGTGTATATATGGAAGAAAATGAGGACCATGTGGGAGTGTTTGGTTTTAATTGTGGTCATTTGTGTGGTAGTTGGAAGATATGACTGGGTATACCTGGGCTGAACTCTGGTGTGATTCCCCTTAGAGACTGAGTTCTAGAGCTGACTTAGAGAAGTGTTATCATGAAATATGTTGGGATTTTAGTTGGTCACGCATGAGAGTCGCCCTTGGAAACTGAGATCTAGGCCCAGGTTTGCTTTCCACAGAGCACTTGGAATCTAATCCAGGATATCACATGGTTTTATTCTGAAAGACATGGCAGCCATAGTTGAGAGTCAAAACACACATGGACTTCACATTGTAGACAGCAATAGGTCTGGCTTCCTGTGAAATTTTGGCCACTCTTTGGAAGCCTTGCCTGTGAGATTTCTCCAGAGCTTTCATTGAAATGAGTTTCCTCACCATTTAATTGTTCCTGAATGAAGTTAAACACACAGTGCCTCCAACATCATTCTTGTAAAATGGCTAGATAAATACCATGAAATTTTTGAAATTCCCATGACCATGAAAATGGTGTAGAACAGAGATGCCAGTAAGTTGGAGCCTGATGTGAAATGGGCCTAGAAAAGTCGTGTGCAGTTGTGTGATAAAATATCTGTGGTGGGGCCATGTGGATCTGCCATTGGCTTCCAAATGGCTTGTGACTGACATGGTGCACCCAGCAGACCCTTCTATGTAAAGGCATCTTGTTATGTGGAGAGTTTTCAGGGCAATGTTCAGAATCAGATTGCTATGGTTAAGGATGCAAGCTATGTGGGATTGAAGCCTGGTTGGTTCATTATCCTGCAGAACCTGACACACCACACGTGACAGAACTCCCTTTAGCACTGTGTCCCAGTTTAACTCCTTGTATTTTGTGAAGCAAATACCAAACTCACATTGCAGCAGCAAGAAACACATCAACAAGTGGAGGATGGCCAGATGGCTTTACAGTCCACACGGAAAGAGTTTGCCCGCAGTGGCCACAGTTTACCTACAAAGAGAGAATTCAGCACTGCTGCCTCATGTTCATTAGAAAATAAGAAACCATGTCCTCCAGGTCACTTAGATACATACCTAGCTTTGATGGTCTCTCTACAAAAAAAGCTAAAACTCCTGACAACAACAAATATTTCAAGTGCCCAAACTCAGAGGCAGTTTCACCAGAAGTCTTTAGTCCAGAAGAGCTCCATTTTTGTGGAGTATTTACCTGTCCCTTACTTTTGGAAACTCCTCTACCACCTTCAAGGTTGTGAACTCTTGAGCATATTACATTCCAGATATGTATTCACGGATTTTCTAACTCGTCCACTCTAATTGTATTTTACTTGGAGTGAAGGTAAAGTCAAGGCATTGTTCTGGATTAGAGTGGGAAGATTTTTGTGAAGCACATATTTACATACACATTGGATTCATTTTCCTATTTTCAATTCAAAATGCTGAATGCCTGACACTAACGCATACCCTACTAGACTCTGACTACTAATTCCAATATGATGGAGAAAAATAACCCAAACCGAATAGAAATACAAGCAGTTTAGACGAGACATAGTGTATTGCTGGACTTGCCTTTTGCATTATACAGGGTAGGACTTATAAATCTAGTCAATATTTTGTTGAAATAGTTCTCCATGTGTTTTTAAAGTTAACAAATAGATGAATTCCTCTCTGCCTTTCTCTGTAGCCAATTCAGCACATGTTATTTCATATGCACATATTGAATCATACCTGTTATCACATGTACATTCTTGTGAGGTGGCTGACTTTGCAGATACAAATTGGGAGAAGAGATCACTCCACCTAAACACAGTTGGAACTGAAAATTCAACCTATGGGTGAGCTTCGTAGATGAACAACATGATAAATAAAATCATGTTCAGTATAATGAATATTTTTGGATCAGTGGATGATATACATTTCATGATGAATTTCGATTTCCATATATATTGCTACTTTTTAATGTCTGTGTGTGTGTGTGTGTGTGTGTGTGTGTGTGTATACTCTCCAAGTTTTTCAAAATATGAAATATATGGGTCTCAATGTACACTCCCTAAATTTATTCGTATTCATGTATGTGGATTTATAATCAAATATTCAAAAGATTATTCTCAGAAATATTCATCCACCTGAAATACATATTTGTTTCCTAGAAATAAAAACTAACTTCTGTGAATGGTGCATACGAATCCTAATATTTCTACAGTAACTGACCCAGTTTAACACCAATGCAAGTAGATAATTATGGAACGTGATGTGTATTTTGATGTTCATTTTTAGTCAACACTTGTACATTACTATTTCTTCAGTTTAAGCACATCATAAGATATATATTTCATACACAAGTAGCAAATTTATTGGCATTTGTTTCACTTTCAATAACTTCATTCTTCAGAACACATGTATTCCTCCATGTTTTTTAACAAGACTTCTTTCTAAACACATTATTTTCGATTTCCATAATCACTTTTGAAGCATAACTCACACACTCTTCATGATGAAATATCACCTTAATATTACCATTAGAAGTATAACTGGTTGGAATGAATGATTTTATATCAACATTAGATTTTCTGTATGTTTTCAGATATCAACTCAATCCATTATTTAAAGCGGACCAATTATATTATTTATTCACAGTATGGTCTATTCTTGCATTATCTCTATATTCTTAGACAGATACTACACCACTTTCTACCCCCAATACTCATTTATACGTCTTCAAAATATTGTTCCCAGAAATGGTGGAAGAAATACTCATGTCACCTGATCTACATATACATTTTATCACAGTAATATTCTGGAAAATAAAGCAAAGGTCACACTTATGATTGTACCAAAGCCTAAATTTAAAGTGGTCATGGATTTCTAAAAACATCCATGTCCAGGTTGCCTAATTCTCTCAAATGTCAATCCAATTGTTGACTACATATTTGTTTCTTTCTAAGATTATATATTCAAACTCAACCCTGTTGAAAATGTCTAATCCTATCACTCACTTTACTTTGCCTGATATCCTAATGTCTCTATTGATATCAGCTTTCCTTCATAAATTCCCAGTTCATCATTTTGACTGTTCATTTGTGCTGACATTTACATTCACTCTCTACCTGAAACCCAATTGCTAAATAACTTTTGGTCCAAATCCTATACTCACTCTTCTTTCTGAATCTACCAACTATCTCCCAAATCCTACTGACTATCCTTTTTTGAATGGATGTTCTCTTCGACATTCAATCATTCAAGGTACAAGGTCCGATGCCATTGTGTATTGATTTATCTGAGACATCTGTGCAGGACATAATTCAAAGCTAAGTCTCCCAATCAAGGGCCCAATCCGTTTCTGGGCTTCAAATATTACTTAGATTTCTGTTTTCATACATATATTTCACCTCTATATTTTTATAAATATCACAGATTTCCAATACCATTATTCATCCAGCAAAATGATTCCTAACCCAAATCGAACATGTAATTAACCCAAACCATATACTATTCCCTCATTCTAACTTTATAAAAGAGCAGGGAAAGTGTTGGTCTTACAATATAGGAATGTAGGGGATATACCACCTGCTGAAAACCTCAAAGGTCCATGCAGAAATAATCCCTGGAGAAGATGTAGGCAGCTATTAAGGACCTGAGAGAGCAAAAGTCATCTTCCATGGAAAACAACCCTGTCTGGAGAGGGGTTGTGTCTGACTGAGTGTCTCTGTTCCTAATGTACAGAAGATGGACCAATCCAGGCCTGTGTGCAGAGCTGTTCACGGGTGCCTATGGGTGATATAGTATTCTAACTGGTGAGAGGGTCACGGGAAATAGGGGCAGCATCTATCTCATGGGACCCTTGGAAGCAACTGTTAGGAAAAAGTGGTTGCAAAGGCAGTGACCTCATTCAGTTCCTGAAGGAAGTGACCTCATCTCTATTCCTTGGTGATGGAACTCTCTGAACTTGCGATCCAGGATTCCAGGCACCCAGAGCCAGTCCTAGTCCCAGTCCCAGTGGGCTCATTTGTTTGGATTTTGTAAGGACAGAGTCAGTCTTTCTTGGTATCTATTGATGTGAAGATGGCCAAATGCCAGGAAAGCTTTGAAGACTGGCCTTTCCAGAGAAAGCAAGTAGTTGCTCACCACGGGCTCCTGACAATTTCACAGAGTTGGCCAAAGAGACCAGATCTGAGACAGGACAGGCCATTTTGGAGGTACATAGTAAGGCTCACCAGTGAGAGTACACTCCGAATAGTCACAGACCTACTTGGGGGAAGGCGTTGCCTTTGTGGTTTTTGTTGTGTGTTTCTGGTTTTATCTCATGTTCTGAGAAAAGGTAAGAAAGGCGGTTTGTTTGGTTTGGAGTGAACTGTTTCTAGTAAGTCGTTTGACAAGGCAAGTGTTTCTATGTCTGTGTATCCCAATGTGTCTGTTGTTGTAGACATTAGAAAAGAGAATGCATCAATGGATGTGTCCTGTCTAGTAGAAAGCTTCCCAGCATCAATCCTGCCCAATTTTTGAATGGATTGTGGCTTGCATTATTGAAGGGCAACACCTACAAACTTCCTAAGTTCCCATTTTCTTCCTGAATTCTGGCTACACTCAAGAATAGGCTCATGGTTTTATGTCCAAGATATTTACCACCTCCAAGCTCTGTGATATGGCCATGTACTGGATAGCTGAAGGGAATGGCGAGCATCTCAGAAAACTCAGATATCAGTGTGACCAGTAAAGTCTCAGTGGAGGAACCCTGCTATGGGCCTTTTGCTTACCTATTGTTCTTTTGCCCTGAATGTCAGGAAGGGCTTTGCCTCACGCCACCCCTTTCTGAAGCCTGAAGAAACCAGTTTTCAAATGGAAATGAGTGGGCATCACCTGTGGCTCTTTGCTTAACTGCTTTGGAAAGGGATGTGTCTGAATCAGTCTCTTGGCCCTGTGTGAGGCTGTGGCTTAGATTGCCAACACCTGATGGATGTAAAGAAAGATCCCATGTGTGCATACAAAATCAAAATGGCAAAAATTCGCAGTCATTGTAGATGAAGTCTCTCGCCTTTCTCTGTAAAGTTCCTGACCTCCATCAAGGGGAATAGGGATCCTTTGGGTCAAATGAATTCTTCAAAACCATGCAGAGGCAAATCCATAAGTGCTTCAGTTTTTTCTTGACTCCATTTCACATAAAGAATCTAAACGCCAAAGTCAGAAGGCCTCAAATTGGAGAAGTGGAAACGTATTAATGGCAGACTTATTTGATCACTCCTGGTTCACAAGAAGGGTGTCCAGGCCACCGTGACTTTAGTCACACACACACACACACACACACACACACACACACAGACATATATATATATATATATATATATATATATATATATATATATATATATATATACACTCTCCAGATTTTTCAAAATATGAAATATGTGTCTTATTTTACACTCACGAAATTCATTCATATTCATATACGTAAATTTATAATCAACTTTCCAAAGATTATTCTTAGAAATATTCATTAACCATAAAAACATATTTCTTTCCTATACTGAAAAGTAACTTGAGTGAATGGTGCACACAAATCCTAATATTTCTACAGTACCTGACCCAGTTTAACATCAATGCAAGTAGATTCCAATCGGACATGATGTGTATTTTGACGTTCATTTTTATTCAACACTGGTAGATTACTATTTCTTCAATTTATGCACATCATAGGATATATATTTCATCCACAAGTTAGAAAATTAATAGGCATTTGTTTCACTATCAATCATTTCCTGCTTCAGAGCACATGCATTCCTCCATGTTTCTCGACTGGTCTTTTCATGAGAAAAGGGATGGACAAGGCAAGGTAAGGCAACTAAGATAGCACCGAAGACACGGAAACAGTCCTATTTGGTTGCAACCGGATTTAGAGGGCATTGCTTCTGTTGTAATCATTTAATCCCCTGCACCCCAAGTTTAAATTGTTTCAGAATTTTGTACCCAACATGGATGGGAGGGGCTCAGAAGTTCACAATCTGCAGAAGTTTATAAAAAGCAGTTTTTGTTTCTGTTTTTTTTTTTTCTCTGTTCTGGGCAAGTTAACATTTTAAGGATACCGGGAATGGGGCAGAGCTATTTTCTTCTCTTTTTTTTTCTCTCAGCCAGATGTTACCATGGAGCCCAGTTGGTAACTTCTTTATCTTAGAAATGTAGCCATCTCTGTGAAGCCCCAGCTCAAGGCCAGAGGCCTTGTTTACATATTGCCAGCATTATGACTGACTCTTTCCAAACACATTATTTTCGATTTCCATAATCACTTTTGTAGCAAAACTAACATATCTTCATGATAAACCGTAACCCTAATATTAATATTAGATGTATCATTGGTTGGAATGAATGATTGTATATCAATATAAGATTTCTTATATATTTTCAGATATCTATTCAATCCGTTATTTAATGTGGAACCAGTTATATTATTTATTCACTTATGGTCTATTCATGCATTATCTCTATATTCAATGACACAGTGTACACCTCTTTGTACCCCCAATACCCATTTATATGTCTTCAAAATATTGCTCCCAGAAATGGTGGAAGAAACACTCATGTCACCACATCTACGTATACATTTTATCACAGTAGTATTCTGGACACAAATGTAAAGGTCACACTTTTGATTGTACCAAAGCCTAAATGGAAAGTGAGCATGGATTACAAAAAACATCCATGTCAAAGTTGCCTAATGCTCTCAAATGTCAATCCTATTGGTGACTACATATTTGTTTCTTCTTAAGATTATATATTCTAACTCAATTCTGTTGAAAATGTCTAATCGTATCACGCACTTTATACTTTGCCTGATTTCGTAATGTCTTTATTGATATCTGCTTTCCTACATATTTTTCCCACTTCATTATTGTGACTGTTCACATGTGCTGACATTTACATTCACTCTCTAACCGAACCCCTATTGCTAAAGATATTGTTTTCCAAATCCTATACTCACTCTTCTTCCTAAACCTACCGACTATCTTCTTAATCTTACCGACTATCCGTTTATGACTGGATTTTCTCTTCTACATTCAAACATCCAAGTAATGTTCCTGCAAGCGTCGGTGGAAGAGATCACCAAGATAGTGTCTCATGCAACAGCAAGGGGTTAATTGGGGGTCCAGCAAGCTGGGGCTCAGAGCTCACATGAATAGAGCAGAGAGCCCTGAGAACAGCTTAAGCAGAGCTTATATACTTTCCTTGGAGAGGGCAGGGATGGAAATTTATTGATGGGTCAGAGCGAGTGGGTGGTTAGTGTGAAACTGGGTGAGGGAATACATTCTGCAATTTGGCAGTTGGGGACAGCACAATCTGGGAACAAGATTACAAACAGTTCTCAATATTTCAACAGTGTTTTGTTAAGCATACAGAAAAACAGGAAGTTACAAGTACCTTTTTTATTAACCTTTCATTCCCCACTTCTTCTTCTTGCTACTTTTAATCATAAAAGTGATTATTGGGACGTGTCACATTCTATGTCTGCTAGTGGGGTATTACCATAAGTTTAACTTATCCAATTTGAGCTTGGAGAAAAGAAATTACAAGGTTAAGCAAACAGGGTTTTATAGTTAGCAATAATATGAGGATTATTATTGGACAGGCCAGGGTTGATAAAAGCGTAGATAAGCAGGGGGACTGTGTGAACCAAGACTCAAACCACCCTTTTTGGGCCTCTCTCTCTCGTTGACGCTTTTCAAGGCATCCTTTTATTTTACTCAAAGGTTTTTTTTACAACCTCATTATGGTCGGCATCAAAACAACATTCTTACATCAATGCAGCACAAAGGCCCCCTTCTCTCATGAAGAGGAGGTCCAACTCTCAACTGGAGTGTAAAACAACTTCAGAGAGACATGTTAAAGATTCCTGCAAAGCTGTGATGGAGGTTTCTATTATCTTTAAGTTTTGGTCTCTTGCTGCTTCTATTTGGGTCATTTGTTGTGTACCATGGAGCAGGGCAGTGGTTCCTGTGACTACCACTGCCGCAACTCCAATTCCTAATATGATGGCTAAAGTGAGGGATATATGTTCCCAGTGGAACCGGGTTGTATGCCCCCGTGTTTGAACTTCAAATGAACCTGGGTCATTATAGAGCAATCTGGGACACATCTTCACCATTACACAATTAATCACATCTGTTGACCATTTCATGAAAACATGAACAATGTTTAAGTATATAGAATTATACTGTTGTAGGGACGGACAAGGCACGGCACTTAAGATAGCACCAAAGACAGGGAAAAAGTCCTATTTGGTTGCAACCGGATTCAGAGGGCATTGCTTCTGTTGTAATCAATTAACATCCTGAACCCCAAGTTTAGGTAGTTTCAGAATTTTGTACCCAACATGAAAGAGAAGGGACTCAGAAGTTCACAGTCTGCAGAAATTCACAAAAAGAAGCTTTTTTTCTGTTTTTTCCTTTATTGTGGGCAAGTTAACTTTTCAAGGACACCTGGGAGGCAGAGAGCTTTTTTTTCCTTTTCTTTTATCCCCCTGCCAACTGTTACCATAGAGCCCAGTTTGTAAATTTTTATCTTAGAAATGTAGCCATCTCTGTAAAGCCCCAGCTCAAGGCCAGAGGCCTTGTTAACATATTCTGTGAAAAACTATTAAGGGGGTGTCTAGCTTAGGAGTGCTGATTTTTCCAGCCAGTAGCCAAGTAGAACAGGGCAACAGAAAAAGAGGAAGTTAATCTACACTGAACTCATTTATAGAGACTCTTTTGCTGAAAGTCCTAAAGTCAGCCATGGTGAAGACTTCTGGAGAAGTTCAGTGAAGATTTTTCTGTGGGCCTGGTACAGAGTGGGAAGACGGGGAAGGCGGGGGGTGAGAGCAGCTCCGTGGATCTGAGAATAAGGAAGGAGAGATGTAAAGGAATAATGGGAAAGGGGTTATGGATTTTCCTAGCAACATAAATTGAGCAGTAGAATCAGTAGAGCAGAAAGGAAGACGGGAGTGAGTATCCCAAAAAGCCTGTGAGGAACTTTAAATTCTTAGTAACCTGTTTTCAGTGATGACAAAGCAACTTTAAAGGCCATTTTCATTACATTTTCGATAGGGGTCTGAGGGCTCTCCTAAGCTGGTTTGAGCTTTGGGTTAAGTGGTAAGAGGACCTGGTGGGACCAGGTGTGGGCACTGACAGGAAAAGAGAGAAGTGTGTGGATGGATGGGTACCTCAGTACCTGCTACCTCAGCAAGGGGGCAATGCTCTGAGAACCGGCGGAGGTTTCGGTTTTTGATCTAGTAATTGGAGAAGAGAAATCAGGTTTGCTGAGGTGGGACTGACATCAGAGAGTCTGGAGCAGAAGGCTGAGTTTGAGGAACTATTGGAGAAGCATAGTTCAGGATGTGAGCGAAAGAGGAAAAAGGCCTTCACATAGGGGAATTTCCTTTCACCCTTTTGAGCACTTGCAGAAGTTAAAAAGGTCACACAGAATTTGAGGATCTAGAGACTCCTCTGTTGGCCATCAGTTTGGGTTTTCTAAGTGGTAATATGGCCAATGCTGTGTACTGAATTTGATGAGGATTTTGGGTTCCACCAGGCAGCCCCTGTATGCTCAAATCCCCATGACTTACAGAAGAAGTTGGCTTTTCCCCCACACAGCCGTGGCGGTTTGTGGCTTTGATAGTCTGCCGGGCAAACATACTAATATAGGCTAGCCAACCTGCATCTGGCTTGCCTGTCCCTACAACCATAATGTTTGTTTCCATTATCTATGGTACGGAAAGGATTTAATGGAATTTTAGTGAGATCCTCTTCATCAGGGATATCCTAATAGGAAAGACCTATAGCCAGCTGACAAATGTCTGGGTGGAGAGATGGCCACCAGGTCCCTAAGGGGGCTGTATGCAAGATAGACCATACTTCTTGTCTAGTAGTATTTGTGGTCAGCCATCGCTGCTGAAGGGACTGATGAGCGTTAGGACTACGGGTGGCCAAGGAGAGAGTCTATAGCCTTACCCACGTGGTGAATATGCAATTTGAAAGGGTTAACAGTCTTTTCCAGTTTTCAGCCAGAGTCTGGACATGGCACAGGCTTGAGATGAGAGGCATGGATCCAGGAAGTGATTCCCTCTACTTTTCCTGCTGTAGGTGTTATAAGTAGCACCTGGAATGGTCCTTTCCAGCGGGGTTCCAGGGATGACACCTGATGTCATCTTATGTAGAGGAAGTCTCTTTCTTGATATCAATGTGGATTCCCCTTGTCCCCAGGTTGGAAGGCAGTGGCCAGCTGTTTCCACAGGTATAGCTGAGTTCTTACAAGAGATTTAAGTATGTCAAGCAAGGGTGTGTGGAAGGGATCCTTAGGTCTTAGATCGGGCTTAGGTCTCTTAGTGTAGGAAGGGCCCCATAGAGAATTTCATAGGGGGTGAGGTTACACAAAGAAAGAAAGGGAGTATTTCTTGCATGTAACAGTGCATAAGGCAGGAGCATAGTCTAATCTTTTATGCCGGTCTCTAAGCTTAATTTTGTTAAGGTCTCTTTAATGGTTCTATTTATTTTTTTTACGTGTCCTGAGCTCTGGGGTCTATAAGCACAATGTAACTTCCAATTAATCCCCAGGGTCCTGGCTAACCCCTGATTTACCTGGCCCATGAAGGCTGTTCAATTATCAGACCATATTAAATTAGGCAGGACGTGTCTTTGATAAATATTTTTCAGGATCTTCTTGACCACAATTTGTGCCGGTTTTCTTTTCTTTTTTTTTTTTGGTGGGAAAGGCTTCAATCCATCCTGAAAATGTATCTACAAAGACTAGGAGATATTTAAGTCCATACCTTGCTGGCTTAATTTTAGTAACGTCCACTTCCCAGAATTGTCCTGGTCTGGTTCCTCATAGGTGCTTTCCTGCAGGAAGCTTGGAAGGGTAAGCATTAACCAATTGACAGAACTGACAGGCTTTTGTTACCCATTCAATTATTTCCTTTCACTGTGAGTGAATTAGTCTAAAACTCCGTTCTTGATCCTACAGTAATGCCGGCAGTTTTTTTGAACCAAGTTGATTGAGTTGATGTACATTTTTAATGTAGTGTAGGGCTTTCTGAAATTGCAGGCTGGGCTCAGTGAAGTTGAGGAGTTCAGTGTCAGTGTTCTTAGATGTTATCAAAAGCTTGCTGGTGCTCAAGGGTCCATTGGAATTGGGCATTCTCATTTAACAGCGGGTATAAAGGAGCAGCTAAGAACACAAACCCAGGTCCATAACCTGCTAAAGCCAGCAGTCCCAAGAAACTCTCTATGTTGTCTCCTGTTAAATGGGGGTGGTATCTGCACAACGGTTTGTTTTCTGGGCTCAGTGAGCCATCATTTACCACGCCTAAGGAAATACCCCAGGAAGATTACTTCTTGCTTGCAAATTTGGGCCTTTTTGTCCAAAGCTCTCTACCCAAGTTGAGCAAGCTCAGATAATAGTGCTTGGGTCTCAGACTCACAGTTTTCTTTGGTGTTGGCTGCCAGTAGCTGGACATCCACATATTGAAGCAGAATGACTTCGGGGTGCGTAGTTCTGAAGTTGTAGAGATGTCTGTGAAGGGATTCATCAAAGAGAGTGGGGGAGTTTTTGAACCCCTGTGGAAGTCTAGTCCAAGTTAGTTGACAAGACGTTCCGGTTTCTGGGTCTACCTACTCGAAAGCAAACAGCAACTGACTATCTTTATGCAGAGGCAAGCAAAAGAAAGCATCTTTTAAGTACAGAACAGTATGGCATTTTCACTCGGCCACAGCAAAGAGGTTATTGGGGGTCCAGCATGCTGGGGCTCAGAGCTCACTTGAATAGAGCAGAGAGCCCTGAGAACAGCTTTAACAGAGCTTATATACTTTTCTTGGAGAGGGCAGAAAGGGAAATTTATTGATGGGTCAGGGCGAGTGTGCGGTTTGCGTGCACCCGGGTGAAGGAGTATATTTTGCAGTTTGGAAGTTGAGGACAGCACATCCTGGGAACAAAATTAGCAAACAGTTCTCAAGATTTCAACAGTGGTTTGTTAAGCATACATAAAAACAGGAAGTGACAAGTGCCTATTAACCTTTCACCAAAGCAAAATGGAAAGTGAGCATTGATTACTAAAAGCAACCATGTCCAGGTTGCCTAATGCTCTCAAATGTCAATCCTATTGGAGGCAACATATTTCTTTCTTCCTAAGATTATATATTCAACCTCAACCATGTTGAAAATGTCTAACCCTATTACATTATACTTTGCCTGATTTCCTAATGTCTCTATTGATATCTGCTTTCCTACATATTTTCCCCAGTTCATCATTGTGACTGACTCTTCATATGTGCTCATATTTACATTCACTCTCTACCCAAAACCCTATTGCTAATGAAACTTTCGTTCAAATCCTATATTCACTCTTTTTTCTAAACCTACTGACTACCTTCCTAATCCTGCCGACTATTCCTTTTTGACTGGATGTTCTCTAGGACATTTAATCATCCAAGGTACAAGGTCCTTTGCCATTGCACATCGATTTATCTGAGATATCTGTTCAGAACATAATTCAAAGCAAAGTATCTCACTAAAGGGCCCATTGCCCTTCAGGGCTTCAAATCGTACCTAGATTTCAGGTTTCATACTTATATTTCACCTATATATTCTTGTGAATATCGCAGGTTCCCAATACCATTATTCATCCCGCAGAATGTTTCCTAACCCAAATAGAATATGTTATTAACCCTAACCATACACTGTTCCCTCAATCTAACTTCACAAAAGAGCAGGGACAGAGTTGGTCTTACAATACAGGAATGTAGGGGATCTTTCACCTGCTGAGAACCTCAAAGTTTGATGAGAAATGATCCCTAGAGAAGATGTAGCAGCTATGAAGGACCTGAGAGAGCAAAAGTCATCTTCCATGGCAAACCACCTGTTCAGGATGAAGTGATGAGTCTGAATCAGCCTCTCTCCTACTGATATAAAGAAGATGGACCAAACCAACCCTGTGTGGAGAGCTTCTCCTTGGTGTCTACGGTTGATATACCATTCTAACTTCTGAAAGTGTCACAGAAAGTAGGGGCAGCCTCCATCTCAAGGGACCCTTGGAAACAAGTGTTAGGACAAAGTGGTTGCCAAGGCAGTGACCTCATTCCCTTCCTGTTGGAATTGACCTACCTCACTTCTTTGGTGATGTAACTCTCTGAACTTGGGATCCAGGAAGCCAGGCACACAGAGCCAGTCCCAGTCCCATTCCCAGTGGACTTACTTGTTTGGATTTACCAAGGAGAGAGTCTGTCTCTCTTGGTACCTAATGGTTTGAGGATGACAAAATGCAAGTAGAGCTCTGAAGATGGGCCTTTAATGAGAAAGAAGGTAGTGGTCAGCACAGGCTCCATACAACTTCACAGAGATGGACAAGAAGACCAGACCTGAGACAGGACAGGCCATTTTGGGGGAACATAGTATGGACCACCAGTCAGAGGACACTCTGGATAGTCACAGACTTACATGGGGGAAGGAGGTGACTTTTTGAGTGTGGGTGTGAGTTTGGGGTTTTGTCTCATGTTCTGAGAATAGGTAGGAAAGGTGGTTTGTTTGGTTTAGAGTGGACTGTTTCTAGAAAGTCCTTTGACAAGGCGAGTGTGTCTGTGTCTGTGTATCCCACTGTGTCCTTGGGTGTACATATTAGAAAGCAGAATAGATCAATGGATGTATCCTGTCTAGTAGAAAGCTTCCCAGAATTCATCCTGCCCATTTTAGGAAAGGACTGTTGGTTGCTTTTTGATGAGCAACACCTACTATCTTCCTAAGTTCCTGTTTTCTTCCTGAATTCTGGCCACTCTCCAGAATAGGCTCATGTTTTTTTGTCCAAGATATGTACCACATCCAAGCTCTGTGACATGGCCATGTACTGGATAGCTGAAGGGAATTGCAAGCATCTCACAAAACTCAGATATCATTGTGACTAGTAAAGTCTCAGTACAGAAACCCTGCATTGGGATTTGCTGACTTATTGTTCTGTTACCCTGAAGTCAGGAAGGTCATTGCCTCAGGCCACCCCTTTGTGAATTTTGAAGAAAAAAGTTTTCAAATGGAAGTGAATGGGCATCACCTGTGGCTCTTTGCTTAAATGCTTTGGAAAAGTATGTGTCTGAATCAGCCTTGTGGCTCTGTATGAGGCTGTGGCTTAGATTATCAGCTCCTGATGGATCTAAAGAAAGATGCAATGTGTGCATCCAAAACCAAAATGGCAAAAAGATCAGTCATTGTGGATGAAGTCTCTCGCCTTCCTCTGTAAGTTTCCTGACTTCCACCAAGTGAGAATAGGGATCATTTGGGTCAAATAAGTTCTTTCAAGCGCTGCAAAGTTGCTTTGGTTTCCTAATTACTCCAAATCACATAAGGAATCTAAACCTGACAGTCAGTAGGCCTCAAATTGGAGAAGCAGAGCAGTATTAAAGGAAGAACTATGTGATCAATCCTAGTTCACAGGAAGGGTGTTCAGGCCACCCTGAGGTTAGGCAAATGAGGGGCAAGGGAGCTTATTTTGGACACTCTCTTGGGCTGCGCCATTCATGAAAACCTCTAGCCAAAGGGTATAATGAGTGTATATATGTAAGAAGTTGAGTGCCATGTGAGAGTGATTTGGTTTTAATTGTGGTCATTTGTGTGGCAGTTGGAAGAGATGACTGGGTCCACCTGGTTTTGAACACTGGTGTGATTGTCCTCAGAGACTGAGTTCTGAAACTGACCTCAGAGAAGTAATTGCTTTGGAAAGAGATGTGTCTTAATCAGGCTCTTGGCCCTGTGTGAGGCTGTGGCTTAGATTATCAGCAACACACAGATCAAAAAAATGATCCCATGTGTGCATCCAAAACCAATATAGCCAAAAGAGCAGTCATTGTGAATGAAGTCTCTCACCTTCCACTGTAAGGTTCTGAAAGAATAAAAGAAATTGAAATCGAAATGTGATGAACCAGGTTTTGTAAAGTTTCCAAGCTGCACTCAGAACCTGAAATTCCTGTGGCAGTTAAGACAATTCCTGGAACTGCCCATTAGATGTGTGTTGAAATCTTCCCTGACCACCTAGTTACTTAACAACCCCTTCCCAGAAGCCGTGCATCTCACCACGTATACATCTCAGGGCTTCAACCAATCAGTTTAAATGTATACCCCTTCTGAGGGCTGACCAATCACCCCCTGCCCCAACTTTTCCCGCCAATGAATGTGCTAATCATGTTTTAGAGTTGTTATTTCATTTTCCCGTGGTACATGATGATTTCCTAAAGGAGGCTATGATGTATGTAAAGTCCCTGAGCTCTCTAAAGAATGTATATAAACTCTGCTCAAGTTGTTCTCGGGGCTCTTTGTTCTTTGCTCCTCTGAAGGGAGCTCTGAGGCCTAGCATTCTGGACCCCCAATAAACCCTTTGCTGATGCATGAGAAATCCTCTTTGTTGTCTTTTCCTTTGATGTTTGCAGCACCTTTTCATCTGGAGGCCCCAGGTGAGATATCCGGGAGCGGTGAATGGAAGACCTCAAGGGAGTCCTCTCGGGGTAAGTAAGGTGCCTCTTTCTGGTTTTGGGTTTCAGGATAGGGCGTGGCAAAGTGGCTGTTGGTGAAGAGCATTAGCTCTCTCCTATGGTGTGACAGACGTGTCACAGAGCCAAGATCACGTCCCTGAGGGACACTCCGGAGGACTAGGGAATTCAAGGAATAGTAGTTTCCTCAACTCGGTTATGTTTTGCTTCAGGATTTGCTTTGCCAGCCCATCAGGTTTTGCCGGTAACTCAGTTTTGGTCATTGTTCTGAACTCATGTTGAGTTTACTGTCTGTTTTTATTGTCTAACCCATCAATATTTTCCAGTTACTCAGTTCAAATATTTGTCTTGGACTCATGTTAAACGTTTACTTTTGTCTTTGTGTTGTGTTTGTGTCTTCACTGTCCCTGTTTGAGTAACTCCCATTATGGGACAAAGCACTTCCTCTTCTCTGTCCCTGACCCTTGATCATTGGACTGATGTCCGCTCAAGGGCCCAGAATCTTTCTTTTTCAGTAAAACACCGTACCTGGCAGACTCTCTGTGCTTCAGAATGGCCCATCCTCGAATTCAGATGGCCCCAGAAGAATCCTTCCACTTTCCTCTAATCCGAAAATTCAGAGATATTGTCATTCAGCCGGGGCCACGTGGCCACCCAGATCAACAGCCATATACTCCTTCCCCCACATTCCTATCATTCAAACTTTCCGCTCCTCTCCCTCTTCCTTCCATTCTCCCTGAGTCACAAGACTGGACACTCCACCCCCTCCTTATTGTCTACTCTCCCTCCCCAACCCCCAACACAGTTCCTGATGATCCTCCCACCGCTGACTCAGCCTCTCCACTGCTAGAGGCAATTGGGCCAGACCCAAGCCCTCCAGGGGACTTCCCCACAGCAGCAGCAACCCCTCCTCCCATGGAGGAAGATGGGCAACCTAAAAGAACCCACCGGCGATGGATAATAGAAAACTCAGAAGCCCCTGTGATGCTCTCTCTCCATCCCTATGGGCCCATGAACCGACCCAACTGGGACCCCAACACCTTTGAAGGTAGGAAGCATCTGTCCACTTATCGCCGGGCTCTAATAGCGGGTCTCAGAGTGGCCGCCAGAGAGCCGACCAATTTAGCCAAGGTAAGAGAGATTATCCAAGGGCCTAATGAGTCTCCCTCTATGTTTCTGGAGAGAATTATGGAAGCATATAGAAAATATACTCCTTTTGATCCTCAGGCAGATGACCAAAAGGCTTTTGTTTCAATGGCCTTTATTGAGCAGGCTGCCCAAGATATTAAGAGAAAGTTACAATGTCTAGATGGGTTACAAAATACGACCTTAAGAGATTTAGACAGAGAAGCTGAGAAAGTATATTATAAGATATATATTATAACTATATATTATAAGTATATAAGTATATTATAAGAGAGAAACTGAGGAGGACACGGAACAGAGGAGAGAGAAGGAAAGGGAACAAAAAAAGGATGAAAGGAGCAAAAGGCAGACAAAAGCATTGGCTAAGATTTTCTTCACAGCAGCAAATACGCCAGAAATTAAAAAGCAGGGAGTCAGAAAGGGATACTTGGGCCCACGCCAAAGGCTGTCCCTGGCCTCAGATCAATGTGCCTACTGTAGAGAAAAAGGACACTGAGTCAAAGAGTGCCCCAAAAAGAAGAAGCCACGGCAGCCCGCCATGCTGACTCTAGAAGAGGACTAGGAATGTCAGGACTCGGATCCCCTCCCCGAGCTCAGGGTAACATTTGAAGTGGAGGGGACTCCAGGGAACATTGAAGTGGATACAGGAGCAGTATACTCAGCCTTTAAGGCTTCACTGGGCCCCATATCAAATAAATGGTCCCTAGTTCAAGGGGCTAATGGCACTACTTATCGGGCTTGGACAACTAAGAGGATTATGGAAGTAGGAAAATGAAAAGTCCACCACTCTTTCCTAGTAATCCAAGAATGCCCAGCTCCATTGATGCACAGGGATCTGTTTACCAAACTCGGGGCTAGAGTAACCTTTAACCCTGATGGTCCCCAAGTGGATGTTCTAAAACCTTCAGTACAAACTCCCATAGTCACAGAATTGACTATGTCCGTAGAAGATGAACATCAACACTTCGTGCCCCCTAGGACTGATCAAAGAGGCAAACTACAACAGAAATGGATAAAAGATTATCCTAATGCCTGGGCAGAAACTGCTGGGTTAGGTCTAGCCATAAAACAACTTCCAATAGTAGTAGAATTAAAAGCCTCTGCCTCTCCAATCAGTGTTAAACAATATCCTCTAAGCAAAGAAGCTAAGGATGGGATAAGTCACCATATTCAGAAATAATTGGCCCTTGGTGTCCTAAGGCCCTGTCAATCAGCCTGGAATACCCCCCTGCTACCAGTAAGAAAGCCAGTAACTAGGGACTACAGTCCTGTTCAAGACCTAAGAGAGATCAACAACAGAGTGCAGGACATTCACCCCACAGTACCCAATCCATATAATTTGCTTAGCACTCTGAATCTGGACCGGGAATGCTACACTGTGCTGGACTTAAAAGATGCTTACTTCTGCTTGCCCCTACATAAGGACAGTCAGTTGCTGTTTGCTTTCGAGTGGATAGACCCAGAAACTGGAACATCTGGCCAAGTAACCTGGACTAGACTCCCACAGGGGTTCAATCCCCCCCACACTCTCTTTGATGAAGCCCTCCACAGGGACATAAACGACTTCAGAACTGCACACCCCGAAGTCACACTACTCCAATATGTGGATGATCTGCTACTGGCAGCGGACACCAAGGAAAACTATGAGTCTGGGACCCAACCACTATTATCCGAGCTTGCTCGGCTTGGATATAGGGCTTCTGCCAAAAGGCCCAAATTTGTCAGCAAGAAGTAATCTTCCTGGGTTATTCTCTTAGGGGTGGCAAATGATGGCTAACTGAGAACAGAAAACAAACCATTGTGCAGATACCACCCCCATCTAATAAGAGACAACTCAGAGAGTTTCTTGGAACTGCTGGCTTTTGCAGGTGATGGATTCCTGGGTTCGCCTCTCTGGCTGCCCCTTTATACCCGCTGATAAAGTGGAATGCCCAATTCCAATGGACCCCTGAGCACCAACAAGCTTTTGATAATGTCAAAAAAAGGTGCTGCTATCTGCTCCGGCCTTAGCAGTCCCAGATATAGATAAACCCTTCACTCTCTACATCGAGAAAAAGAAAGGAATAGCATGGGGAGTGTTCACTTAGACTTTGGGACTTTGGAAAAGGCCGGTAGCATTCTTATCAAAAAAACTGGACCCAGTGGCTACTGGGTGGCCCCGTTGCTTAAGAGCTATAGCAGCGGCAGCGCTTCTAATAAAAGATGCTCATTAATGAACGTTGGGACAGAAGCTATCCATTATAGCCCCCCATGCCCTGGAGAGCATCATCTGTCAACCTCCAGATAGGTGGCTATCAAACTCCAGAATAAACTACTACCAGAGCCTCTGGATTAGCAAAGACAGAATAACTCTTGGACCTTCTGCTCCACTCAACCTGGCTGCCAGAAGAATCATCAGTACCTGTCGCTCATGAGTGTCAACACATACTGGCAGAGGAAACCAGTATAGGACGAGACTTGAAGGATCCAGCCACTGCCTCACCCTGAAGTCGTATGGTTTACGAAAGAGAGCAGCTTCCTCCAAGATGGTATGTGGTGGGCTGGAGCAGCAGTAGTTAGCAAAACTAATGTCATCTGATTCTCTGGTCTCCCAGAAGAGACATCAGTCCAAATGGCAGAACTGATTGCCCTTACGAAAGCATTGGAACTAGCAACAGGCAAAAGGGCCACCATATACACTGATAGCCACTATGCATTTGGCAATGCTAATATGCACAGGGCTATTTACCAGCAAAGGGGGCTATTAACCTCCACTGGGAAAAAAATAAAGAACAAAGTTGAGATTCTCCACCTTCTCTCAGCAGTGAAGGGCACTAAGGAACTAGCTATAGTGCACTGCCCAGGGCACCAGAAGGGAAACGACCTCGTTGCAGTTAAAAACAGAAGGGCAGATGAGGAAGCTTAATTGGCAGCGCTAAACGGAGTGACTCTGTTAACTTTTTCCACACTAGGGGGATCAACATTCAGGAGACTTGGACACACTGGAACATTCAGGCAACTTATCATCTGAGGAGACAGATACAGAACTCTGGGACCCTACAGAGCCAAGTTTACAATTTCAAAAAGCCCACCTTTATGTCAAAGACGTACACTAGCTCACCCACTTAAGCTCAAAGAAGTTATAGGCACACTTAAAGGACCGAAGAAAGGATTTATTATTGACTGACTTACAGAGGAAAGAAATAGCTTAGAAGGTGACTAGAGCTTGTCAAGTCTGCCAATTAGTTAATGCTTACCCATCCAAGCTTCCTGCAGGGAAGCGCTTACGAGGAACCAGACCAGGACAATTTTGGGAAGTGGACTTTTCCTGAAATTAAGCCAGGAAGGTATGGACTTAAATATCCCCTAGTCTTTGTAGATACTCTTTCAGGATTGGTTGAAGACTTCCCCATGAAGAAAGAAACGGCTCAGACGGTGCTCAAAAAGATACTAGAAGACATTTTTCCAAGGTTCGGCCTGCCTAAGGTAATAGGGTCCAATAATGGACCGGCATTTGTTGCCCAGGTAAGTCAGGGATTCACCAGGACCCTGAAGATTAATTGGAAGTTACATTGTGCTTATAGATGCCAGAGCTCAGGACAGGTAGAAAAAATGATTAGAACCATCAAAGAGAATTTAAAGAAATTAAGCTTGGAGACCTGCATAAAAAAATTGGACTATGCTCCTACCTTAAGCACTGTTTCGTGCAAAAAGTACACCCTCTGCCTCTTTGTGTAATCTCACCACTTATGAAATTCTCTATGGTGCCCCTCCTTTAGTAAGGGACCTAACCCCAACTCTGAGACTTAATGATTTCTTTCACACCCCCTTGCTTGACAGACTTAAACCCCTTGAACAAACACAGCACCCAGCGATACCTGTGGAAACAGTTGGCCAGTGCTTATCAGCCTGGAGACGAGGGAACCCCACATCGATATCAAGTGGGAGTCTTCGTCTACGTGAGACGGCATCAGGTATCATCCCTGGAACGCCGCTGGAAAGGACAATACCAGGTGCTGCTTATAACACTTACAGTGGTGAAAGTGGATGGAATCACTTCCTGGATCCATGCCACCCATCTCAAGCCTGCGCCCTGTCCAGCCTCCGGCTGGAAACTGGAACAGACTGGTAACCCTCTCAAGTTGCGTGTCCATCGTGTGGGTAAGGCTATGGATTCTTCCCCTGACCACCAGCAGTCCTAATCACCATCAGCCTGTTCAGCAACAATGGCAGCTATAAATCCTACTGGGCAGGTAGTGTGGTCTATTTCACATACAGCCCTCTTATGGACTTGGTGGCCATCTCTCTACCTGGACATTTGTCAGCTTGCCATAGGCCTCTCTGACTGGGATCTCCCTGACATAGAGGACTTCACACAGATCCCACTCAAACCCAAACCAGGGCAACATAGACCACCTTACCCCATGAATTATGGATATCATCTTCCCCAGCTCAGGTGTAAACTAGCCAGTCTTGATTTTTATGTGTGCCCAGCTGATTTCTGAAATCGCAAACAGGCCCAAACCTGTGGAGGACCCAGTGACTTTTATTTAAGATCTTGGGGTTGTGAACAAACGGGAGTTACATGGTTGAACCCAAACTCCGCAGACAGTATCATTCAGGTAGGAAAAAATGACACCTGGATTGATCCCAAGAAATGTGCCGCTAGCCAAGTTGTGTCAAACCTCGCTGTGGAAAGAATAGTCTATGTTACCCCCTCAATATAACTTTCACTTCCAAAGGAAGGGGCTACCTCAGAACAACATGGTCAATGGGAAATACATGGGAAATGCGATTCTATATTTATGGCCCTCGTTATGACTTTGGTCACTGGTTCACCATCCTGCTTAAAAAGGAAGAAAATCCCACAGCAATAGGGCCCAATCCCCTCAAGCCAGGAATTAAGCCTCCAAAACCTCCCATGCCTAGATCTACCAGAACCCCTCAACCATCTCATACTTCCCAGTTTCCATCTTTGCCTACTTCCCCAGTCCAGAGTACAGCTGACTCCTGCCCCTGGGAACTAATTAAAGGAACCTTAATTGTACTGAACTCCACACAGTCAGAACTCCTTGCATTTCAACCCATGTATTTGACAGCTTTGTAAATTATTGTTTAATGGTGCAGATACTCCCCAGGGTGGTTTATTATGATGCAGAATCATTTTAAGGTCTACTAGGGGGACAAACAACCTGATTTTGCTGGCATCCAGTGTCCCTTACTATAGCCATCCTATTGAGGATAGGAGCTGCTGCAGGAGTGGGTACAGGAACAGCTGCTATGATCCATGGGTCACAACAAATGGCCTGATTAGAAACAGCAATAGATCAAGACTGGAAGACATTAGAGACCTCCATCACAGTGCTGTAGGAATCCTTAAACTCTCTCTCTGAAGTTGTTTTACAGGACAGGCGAGGATTAGACCTCCTCTTCATGAGGGAGTGGGGCCTCTGTGCTGCACTGAGAGAAGAATGTTGTTTTTATGCTGACCATACTGGAGTTGTAAAAGAATCCATGAGTAAATTGAGAAAATGCCTTGAAGAGCACCAGAGAGAAAGGGAGATTCAACAAGGGTGGTTTGAGTCATGGTTTACCCAGTCCCCCTGGTTAACTACACTCCTATCAGGCTTAGCTTGACCCCTGATCATCCTTATGGTGTTGCTAACTTTGGGACCTTGTTTGCTTAACCGCATAGTTTCCTTTCTCCAGGTTCAAATTGGGCAGGAAAAACTCATGGTAATCAGACAGAAATACGCTCCACTGGCAGAAATAGAGTGTGAGACCCCACAATAATTATGATTCATTACTTTTAAGATTAAATGTAGTAAGAAAAAGGAGTGGGAAATGAAAGAATAAAAGAAATTAAAATTGAAACATAAAGAACCAGGTTTTGTAAAGTTTCCAAGCTGCACTCAGAACCTGAAATTCCTGTGGCAGTTAAGACAATTCCCGGAACTGCCAATTAGATGTGTGTTGAAATCTTCCCTGACCACCTAGTTGCTAAACAACCCCTTCCCAGAAACCGTGCAGCTCATCACGTATACATCTCAGGGCTTCAACCAATCAGTTTAAACGTATACCCCTTCTCAGGGCTAACCAATCACCCCCTGTCCGACCTCTTCCTGCCAATGAATGTGCTAATCATGTTTTTGGGTTGTTATTTGATTTTCCCGTGGTATGTTGATTTGCTAAAGGAGGCTATGATGTATGCAAAGTTCCTGCCCTCTCTAAAGAATGTAAATAAACTCTGCTCAAGTTGTTTTTTGGGGCTCTTTGTTCTTTGCTCCTCTGAAGTTAGCTCTGAGCCGCAGCATGCTGGACGCCCAATAAACCTTTTGCTGTGGCATGAGACAGTCTCTTGGTGGTCTTTTCCTCCGACTTTTGACCGACCTTTTTACCTATGAAGGACCTGAGAGAGCAAAAGTCAAATCCATGTCAACTTCCATGTCAAACATCCTGGTCAGAATGAAGGAATGTGTCTGAATCAGCCTCTCTCTTCTTAATGTAGATTAAATGGACCAAACCAGGCCTGTGTACAGAGCTGTTCCCGGATGCCTATGGTTGATATACCATTCTAACTTGTGAAAGTGTCACAGGAAGTAGGGGCAGCCTCCATCTCATGGGACCTTTGGAAGCAACTGTTAGAACAAAGTCGTTTTCCATCACAGTGACCTCATTCAGTTCTTGAAGGAAGTGACCTACCACACTTCCTTGGTGATGGAACTTTATGAACTTGGGATCCAGGAAGTCATGCACCCAGAGCAAGTCTTAGTTTCAGTCCCAGTGGTCTCAATTGTTTGAATTTACCAAAGACAGAGTCAGTGTTTCTTGGTACCTACTTATGTGATGATGGCCAAATTTCAGGAGAGCTCTGAAGAGTGGCTTTTTCTGAGAAAGCAGGTAGTGGCTCAACCATGGCTCCTGACAACTTCTAAAAGTTTGCAAAGAAGACCAGATCTGAGATTGGACAGGCCATTTCGTGGGAACATATTATGGCTCACCAGTCAGAGGACACTCAGGATAGTCACAGCCATACTTGGGGGAAGGAGGTGCCGTTGTGGGTGTCGGTGTGAGTTTGTGGTTTTGTCTCATGTTCTGAGAATAGGTAGGAATGGCGGTTTGTAGGTTTGGACTGGAAAGTTTCTAGAAAGTCGTTTGACAACACGAGTGTTTCTATGTCTGTGTATCCCACTGTATCCGTGGTTGTAGACATTTGAAATGCGAATGCATCAATGGTTGTGTCCTGTCTAGTATAAAGCTTCCCAGCATTCTTCCCACCCAATTTAAAAATGGAGTGCGGCTTGCCTAATGGATGGTGAACAGCTACTATCTTCCTAAGTTCCTCTTTTCTTCCTGAATACTGGCCACTCTCCAGAGTATCCTCATGGTTTTGTTTCCAAGATATGTACCACGTCCAAGCTCTGTTACATGACCATGTACTGGATAGCTGAAGGGAATGCGAGCATCTCAGAAAACTCAGATATCAGTGTGACCAGTAATGTCTCAGTGGAGAAACCCTGCTTTGGGCCATTTTCTTACTTATGATTCTATTACCCTTAATGTCAGGAAGGTCTTTGCCTCAGGCCACCCTTTTGTGAAGCCTGAAGAAAACAGTTTTCAAATGGAAATGAATGGGCATCACCTGTGGCTCTTTGCTTAATTGCTTTCGAAAAGGATGTGTCTGAAACAGCCACTTGGCCCGGTGGGGTGGCAGTGGCTTAGATTCTCAGCACCTGATGGATCTAAAGAAAGTTTCCAAGTGTGCATCCAAAACCAAAATGGCCAAAAGAGCAGTCATTTTGGATGAAGTCTCTCACTTTCCTCTGTAAGCTTCCTGAGCTAAATCAAGTGAGAATAGGGATCATTTGGGTCAAATCATTTCTTCAAATCCCTACAGAGCCTAGCCAATAGGGGCTTGGGTTTTCTATGATACCAATTCACATAAAGAATCTATATCAGACAGTCATTAGGCCTCAAATTGGAGAAGCAGATCAGATATAGGGTAGGCCTATTTGATCACTCTTGGTTCACAGCAAGGGTGTCCAGGCCACCCTGACTTTAGGCAAATGAGGGGCAAGGGTGCTTATTTTGAACAGTGTATTGGGCTGTGCCCTTCATGGAAACCTCCAGCCAGAGTTTATGATGAGTGTCTATGTGGAAGAAGATGAGGAGCATGTGGGAGAGTTTTAGTTTTAATTGTGGTCATTTGTGTGGTGGTTGTAAGAGATGCCTGGGTCCACCTGGGCTTGAACTCTGGTGTGATTCCTCATAGAGAATGCGTTATGGAACTGACTTCAGAGAAGTATCACCATGAATTGTGTTGGGATTTTAGGAGGCCACACATGAGAGTCGCCCTTGGACACCGAGATCTAAGCCCAGAGTTGCTTTCCACAGAGCACTGGGAATCTCAGCCAGGATATCACATGATTTTTTTTCTGAAAGACTTGGAAGCCATAGTTGAGAGTCAAAACACACATGGACCTTACATTGTAGACCTCAATGGGGCTGGCTTCATGTGACTTTTTGGCCAGTCTTTGGGAACCCTTGCCTGTGAGAGTTCTCTAGATTATTCATTGAAATGTGCTTCCTCTAAATTTAATGGTTCCTTAATGAATTGAAACCCACAGTTTCTCCAACTTCATCTTTGAAAATGGCTAGATAAATACCATGAAATATAATAGAGATGCCAGTATGTTGGGGCCTGCTGAGTAGTGGGCCAAAAGCTGTTGTGTGCAGCTGTGTGATAAAACATCTGTGGTCGGGACATGTGATTCTGCCATTGACTTCCAAATGACTTGTGGCTGACATGTTACAGACAGGAATCACTTATATGTCTGAAACCTCTCCATAAAAGGCATTTTGTTATATGGAGACGTTTCAGGGCAATGTTCAGAATCAGGTTGCTATGGTCAAAGGGTCAAGCTATGTGGGATAGAAGCCTGGTTGGTGCATTCTCCTGCAGACCCTGACCCACCACACGTGACAGGACTCCCTACATCACTGTGTACCAGTTGAAGTCATTGTATTTCATGAGGCAAATACCAAACTCCCAGTGCAGTAGAAAGAAACACCATGAAAAGTGGAGGATGACCAAATGGCTTCACAGTCCACATGCAGAGACACTTAGCTTTCAGAGGCCACAGTTTACCTACAGAGAGAAGTCAGCACTGCTTCCTCATGTTCTTTGGAAAAATTGAAACAATATCCTCCAGGTCTCATAGATGTAGACCCAGCTTTGATGGTCTCATTTGAATGGAAGCTAAAGCTTCTGACAACAACATATATGTCGAGTGCCCATCGTCAAAGGCAGTTTCTCAAGAAGTCTTTAGTCTGGCAGAGCTCCAGGTTTGTGTAGTGTTTACCTTTTAGACCAGGTTGTAAGAAAAGACCACTGACTCCAATTAAAATCAGATTAAAGCAAGCTTATTATTTCCACCACCCTGGCTGCCTCTCCCTCCCAAAACGTTGGGAACAGGAGAGCAGGCCAGCTTTATAGCCCAGAAAGTTACACAAAAGTGGGGTTAAAAATAACAGAATTCTGACAAGCATCACACTAATGGTATTTTACATTTTTGTTTGCTGGCCCCAACATCAGAATTTATGAGGACCATTAGAGCCTCAGAGAGTGTCGTCTGGCCAAGGAAGGCCAATATTTATGAGGTGTCAACAAAGTTTCAGAGAGGGCTGTTATCTGGTCAGAAAGCCAGGCATGGGTGAGTTCAAGGCACGGGCAGGCTTTCCAAGCAGGTTCAGATCTTGCTGCAATTTATAGTTAAGCCAAAATTATCTTTTCACGGCTTTGTGGCAAGATGGCTCCCAATTTTAATAAAAGATCAGGTTGGGTCAATCATTCCCCCCTTTTCTAATGTGTTTTTTTCATATATTTGATTGGGTAGGAAGAGCAATGTGGGAATTTTAATCCCTCAGGTAATAGTCTCCCGATTTTTTGAACTCACCCAAAAACAGGTCTCCCTGATTTTCCTGACTTAATTAATTACTTATATTGATATTCTATTTATTTTTGTCTCCATTGTTGTAAGAAGAGAGGCGTCACTCATTTAGACTTCTTCTGAGCTGAGAGAGGGTGACGTGAGGGGGCACCGCCTGAGGGACATTAGTCGCCTTTTAGAAGTCAGTTAGGTTTGAAGTCTGGATGGGAAAGAACAGGTAGTAAAGTCATCTGGGAATGGGTTCTTCTATGAGAGAAACAAAAAAACATGAGTACTTAATAAATGTTGCAGCAGCTGGAACATGTCACTGTATAGAAGTTCCCTCACCAGTCTTTAATATCCCCAGTTATCAGGACTGTCAACTTAATATTTAACTTTTAGTGTTACATTTGTCCCTCCCCATAAGATTCAGTTTAATAATTTAATGTCATCTGATCTTGCAAAATATTTTTACTAGTATGACCTCTGTGTCTAATAGAGAAACCTTTAATTCTCTTACTCATTGCTGGATAATCATACTAACAAATACCAAGCCTATGTGTTTAGGTTAAGAATATCTGTAGGCCTTAAACTAAAAACTTCTGCCACTGGCAGATAATCTTGATAGCCTCTTTTTATAGTTATCAGGCATTCCTGTCTGAGAATTCTTCTTTGTAGCCTCCAGTCTTACTTATTTTGGGAGGCTAACATAAGGTGTATACCTTAAAATATTATTATTATTATTATTATTATTATATAAAATGCCCAGAAATGGCTGTAATTTGTTTTTAACTGTCTTTTCTAAGTGTTTAAGATGAAGCAGTCAAACTGACTTTTGTTTCTATCTATTCTGAACAGTCAGCTGAGATTTTATGGGAGTCATTCCTGGGGAAACTTGAGAGCAGCTTCTCAGTTCTGCTAGTGCCATTTGCGCTAGGTGGGTCCAGGTCTTGCTTGACCATGTGGCTTCCCTCGGAAGCATCAGGGATGTTTCCCTTCTCTGATGACTCTCCTCTTCGTAGCAAATGCACTGATTGGCTTTCTGTTCTCCAGTGGTCTCATTAATCTCCCTGATCAGGAGGTTATGCGGTTCAGAGTTGCAAAGCTCTTTAGAGAAGTCCGCTGTTCCCTGGATACAGACTGACTCAGAGGGCAAGAGCCAAATATTGGTTTTCTTGTCCCTTTTCATATAACTTTAATTTTAAATCCTAATCTTAAACATCCATCAAATAAATTTTAACAGACTTATATAAAGAATACTGGGCTTTAATGTCTATAATTTAAAATTATTTATCTTTTTATTATTTGGGATCTGTATTATTCTGTCTGTCTTGTAGGTGATGGCTAATTATCTTAAATTAACCAATGTTGTGTTCTTAAAGCAACACTGCTGTAAAACACTAACAGGGAATCTTTATATCACCCATAAGGAAATTACAAAATAAAATTAACAACAGTAAACAAACTTAGTTCATGTAATAGCTACCCTAAAATTTTTGGCTGACTTATATATTATATCCTCTGTTTGAGATGCTAGTAATGTTGACAGGAAAAAAAAACTTTTGAAAATAACTTTAAATGAAATAACATCTGACCTACTGCTTTCGCAGTCATTCTCACATAATAAGATGGGACACAGAGCCTTATCTCAGGTAAGGCAGGGCTCTTTATTAATCTTAAGTGTTTTAATTCTAAAGCTAATCTTTGTTTTTTAAATATCATTTTACAAAGTTTACATAAATTATTTGAGGTCACATGAACATTAGCTAACACCGTATGATATAGCTTTTAAAACATGAATTAAAAAAAGGCTGAAAGTTTTTAACCTTTACATAGATTAGGCTCTCATTAACTTAAATACATTTAAATTGTTCCCCAATATAAAAAGTAACATAAAAGTTTACATATCTTATTGACAACAGGTAAATAAATCCTATATATATATTTTACCATACAACTTCAGAACACCACCTTGATATAATGCTCTTTTAAAGTTTCTACCTTACAGACTTGTATACCTGGAAGATATGAGCACATTAATAGCATCACAATTGCATTGATGTTTCTACATTAACTAAGTTTAGCTTTTAAAGAAATGTCAGTACAGTGCTCTAAAATAACAGTTCTTATTTAATCAGTTGTTTAATTTTTATGGTTGCTTGCTCTAGAAAAATAAAACTTAATAACCACAATGTTATGGGTAAACTTATGTTTTGAGAAATTTTTGTCTCTTTAACACATGACTGATTTTTACAATCTTATACAGACTTTAGGACAAACTTATACAGACCTTAGTAAATCAATCAGATATCTAACAAAAGTACTCATGAATGAGTAATCCCATATCAAATTTACTTTACTTATTTATCAAAATATTAGACAAATGTATTGAACAGTGTACCATTTTTTGTTGAAGAAAAAGTTCTAGAACCAAGGCATATTAGACCTTTTGTCGGCATTAATATTTTATTAGATTTTTGAACACCTAGAAAAACTTGTAAGGTTAAATTTAAAGACATTTATTTTTATCTGTTTATCCAATTTAAATTGTACCAATTAAATCATGAGAATTTAAGATCTTTGGATCCACGTTTTAAAATTTGTTTATATGAGTGCTTTTTTTATGAGTGCTCCTTATATGTGTTAATTTGTATAACATATATATGATATACGGATATATGTATATAAAGACATACAACACTAACAAAAGTGTGCACACATAATAATAGTAAAGGCCTTGTAGCTTTTTGCAGTTGAAATCTCCATTGCAATGTTTCAAAAACTCCACTGTTGGTCAAAGATAGAGCTGATCAGAAAAACATTAACCTAGGTCTGTAGGATCAAAATCATGAGCTCAAAAAAAGAATACAGAATCTAAGGAAAAAAATAAGAGTCCTAGAAAAAATGACTGGCCAGTAATTAGTAAATACCATACAATTTACCTTTTTTCCTGCCTTAGGCCTCAGATCAGTCTCCTACTGAGCTTGCAGGCTTCTTTCATTTGCATTTCAACAAAAGTCCTTGCTGAGGTCTGAAAGGAGCAGGGTAAAACTGCTATTCTGAGCAGATACCTCAGGCCTAAGGCATTTTAACCATAATTTTGAGGTTCGGATGTTGAAAATTATGATACAATTTTAAGATGAAATTCACAAAATTTTATATCTTTACATCTTGTTTTGTCAACAGATACCATAATATGGTTTATTATCCTTGTCCAAATTAATGCACTGGTACACACTGTGATATTTTCTCAGTCTACCCAATTCAAAATTGGTGAAAAATAAAACTGAATGTTTGGGAAGTTACTTGCCAACTTGGAAGTAGAGTGCTTTAGTTTTCCATCCTAAGCATTTAAGTTATCTGGCATGAATTATCTGAAATCATAAACTAAACAATTACCTAAACCCGACTTTTAACTGCAAGATTGAGCAATGCTACAAAAACCCATCCAGATACCATATTGTTACAATAAAACATCATCATTTAGACACACATTGAACTAATATCATTCCCAAGAAACAATTTATAATATCAGCACATTATTGCACATGTCTTAAAGGGCCAGAAACAAAGACACAAGACAGACAGAAAGGAGCTCCAGACTATGGCTGACAGACAGAAGCCTTAAAAACAGAGCAGATAAGAGAAAAATCTCCTACACCAGTGGCAGGATAGATGTCCTCACAAGGGGATCAGATGTTTTCACAGACGGCAACCTGAAATGTAATATCAAGGGTTTCCATGGTGACTTTACTGCATTTAGTGTCTCCTTTTTCTTTTTCTTTTTTTTAAAAAGACAGAGGTGGCATAATCCTTACTGTGCAGGGAACGAAGGAAGGAATTCCCTGAAGCAACAGGGCTTTGGTAGATCCTGGGAATCCCTCAGTCCCTCCTTTTACTTATAGGATTAGCTCCTCTGGTTTGGTTCCACCCCAATCTCGCTCCATCTCCTAACATTTCAGTAGTCAGCTCTCAAAAAGTTCCAGGGTCGGGGGGTTATCAAAATTTGTAACTTAAATTTCGGTTTCTGACCTTGAAGTGAATTAATACCTATTTAATAATGAGGACAGGGTTTGAGAAAAATAAAAAGGGAGGTTTACTGCTTTGCTAACAAAGCAGAAACACAGGGGACTCTGCCCAAATGTTGTGACTCTCTTGAACTGGAGCAACAAGGGGTTTTAAAGGAGTTTCCATTGTTAACCTGGGAGATACTCTGTTCTTTGGTGGCCAGCAGGCATTGCCCTCTGCAGTGGGTGAGTTCCAGGCTGCCAGCTAGGGGCTTCTCTCATCCTGCTTAACAAAGGGGGGTAAACTTCAACACAGTTTTTTAGAACACAGTCCAAAGGGTGTAAGGCTTACTTGCTTTATTACCCATTTTTACGTCCAATATCTTTAAGTTTTTACCACAGAAATCACACAACAAAATGCACAAAAAAAAACAAACAAAAAAACATATAGAACACAGAACAAAACACAAAGAAACAGAAACCTGGTGAAGATACAGAAAAACAGAGGAGCAATGAAATGTCTTGCTGAAGCTCCGGGGTAGGAGCTCCTGCGTGCCCGGCTGCACCTTTCTACCCTTTCAGAGAAATTCCATACAGAACAGAACAGAGGACAGAACAATTCTTGTTACTGTCCTGGACAGGAGTACATGTGAGCCTCCCCAGGCCACCTCTCTGTCATCAGAAGACATCTCCCTTAACCGGATATCAGATGTTATAAAGGCACCACCTACCTATGGAGGCCTCCTCCACCAGGTGCTTGCTAATAGTTTTAGTGCGATGGTTCACTGCAGTGCTCCCTGGACCGAATGCTCACTCCAAGGCTTTGGAACTTGGCTCTCCAGCCCTGAGCCCTGGAGGAAAGGCCAGCGTCAGAATTTCCAGCAGTCTGGTCTTGTGATCTGGTCACGTCATCTCGCTGGGGAACTCCAAAATGTTAGACCAGGATGCAAGAAAATACCACTGACTCCAATTAAAATCAAATTAAGGCAAGCTTATTAGTTCAACCGGCTAGGCTGACTCTCCTTCTCAAAACGGCGGGAAAAAGACAGCATCCCCACCTTTCCTACACCCCAGCTTTATAGCCCAAAAAGTTACACAAAAAGGGAGTATCAGAAAACAGAACTTTGACAAGCATCACACTAATTGTAGTTTACATTTTTTATTTGCTGGCCCCAGCATCAGAAATTATGAGGACCATTAGAGCCTCAGAGAGGGTCATTGTCTGGCCAGGGAAGGCCAATATTTATGAGGTTTCAGTAAGGTTTCAGAGAGGGCTGTGATCTGGTCAGTAAGACAGGCATGGGTGAGTTCAAGGCATGGGCAGGCATTCCAAGCAGGTTCAGAATTTGCAGTAATTTATAGTAAAGCAAAAATTATCTTTCCATGGCTTTGTGGCAAGATGGCTCCCAATATTAATGAAAGATCAGGTTGAGTGATCACCCCCTTCCCTTCCTTTTGGAAACTCCTCTACCACCTCCAAGGTTGTGAACTCCTGAGCATTTTCCATTCCAGAGAAGTATTCACAGAATGTCTAACTCTTCTCCTCTAATTGTGTCTTACTTGGGGCAAAGGTAATGTCAAAGCATTGTTCTGGATGAGAGTGGGAAGATTATTGTATATCACATATTTGCATACACATTGGATTCATTTTCCAATTTTCCATTTGAAATACTGAATTCCTGGCACTAACCCATACCCTACTAGACTCTGACTAATAATCCTAATATGATGGTGAAACATAACCCAAGCAGAATAGAAATACAAGCCGTTCAGAGGAGGCATGGTGTGTAGTTGGAATTGCCTTTTGCATTATATAGTATAGGAGCTATAAATCTAGTCAATTTTTTGTTGAAATAATTCTACATGTGTTTTTAAAGTTAACAAATATGGGAATCCTGTCTCCCTTTCTCTGTAGCACATGTATTTTTATATGCACATAGAGAATCCTACCTGGTATCACACGTACATACTTGTGAGGTGGCTGAATTGGCAGATACAAATTGTGAGAAGAGATCACTACTCCTAAACGCTGTTCAAACTGAAAATTCAACCTATGGGTGAGCTTCCTAGTTCAATAACATTATACATAAATCCATGTTCAGTAAAATGAATATTTTTGCATCTGTGGATTATATATATTTCATGATGAATTTCGATTGGCATATATATTGCTACTTTTTTTCTTTTTTTGGTTGTTCAAAACGTTACAAAGCTCTTGACATATCATATTTCATACATTAGATTCAAGTGGGTTATGAACTCCCATTTTTACCCCAAATAAAGATTGCAGAATCACATTGGTTACATATTCACATTTTTACATAATGCCCTATTAGTTAATGTTGTATTCTGCTACCTTTCCTATACTCTATGATCCCCCCTCTTTCCCCCTCCCATCTTCTCTCTCTACCCCATCTACTGTAATTAATTTCTCTCCTTGTTTATTTTCCCATTCCCTTCACAACCTGTTATATGTAATTTTGTATAACAATGAGGGTCTCCCTTCATTACCATGCAATTTCCCTTTTCTCTCCCTTTCCCTCCCACCTCATGTCTCTGTTAATGTAAATCTTTTCTTCCTGCTCTTCCTCCCTGCTCTGTTCTTAGTTGCTCTCATTATATCCAAGAAGACATTTGGTATTTGTTTTTTAGGGATTGGCTAGTTTCACTAAGCATAATCTGCTCTATTACCATCCATTTCCCTGAAAATTCCATGATTTTGTCATATTTTAGTGCTGCGTAATACTCCATGGTGTATAAATGCCACATTTGTTATCCATTCATCTATTGAAGGGCATCTAGGTTGGGTCCACAGTGTAGCAATTGTGAATTGTACTGCTAAGAACATCGATGTGGCAGTATCCCAGAGTTACACTATTTTAAGGTCTTCAGGAAATAGTCCAAGAAGGGCAATAGCTGGGTCAAATTGTGGTTCCATTCCAAGCTTTCCCAGGAATCTCCATACTGCTTTCCAAATTGGCCGCAACAGTTTGCGGAACAGCTCTCCTCATAGGCCTCATTTGGTCCATCTTCTCTACATTAAGAAGAGAGAGGCTTACTCAGACACAACCCTTCATCCTGACCTGGTTGTTTGCCAGGTTGTTTTGGTCTTTCAGGTCTTTCATAGCTGCCTACATCTTCTCCAGGGATCAAATATGCATGGACCTTTGAGGTTCTCAGTAGGTGGCAGATCCCCTACGTTGCTGTATTGCAAGACGAACCCTGTCCCTTCTCTTTTGTAAAGTTAGATTGAGGGAACAGTGTATGGTTAGGGTTAATAACATGTTCAATTTGGGTTCGGAATCATTCTGATTGATGAATAATGGTATTGGGAACCTGCGATATTTATAAAACTATAGAGGTGAAATATAAGTATAAAAACAGAAATCTAGGTAAGATTTGTAGCTCAGAAGGGAATGAGGCCCTTTATTGGGATACTTAGCTTTTAATTATGTTCTGCACGTTGGTCTCAGATAAATTGATAATCAATGGCATAGGACCTTGTACCTTGGAAGATTGATTGTAGAAGAGAACATCCACTCAAATTTGGATAGTCGGTAGGATTAGGAAGAGAGTCGGTAGGTTTAAGAAGAAGAGTGAGTATAAAATTTGGATCAAATGTTCTTTAGCAATACGGTTTCATTTACACAGTGAATGTAAATGTCAGCACATGCGAAGAGTCAGTCACAATGATGAACTGCGGAAAATATAGGAAAGAAGATATCAATAGAGACATTACAAAATCAGGCAATTGTAAAGTGAATGATAGGTTTACACATTTTCAACAGGATCGAGATTGAATACATAATTTTAGGAAGAAACAAATATGTAGTCACCAATAGAAATGACATTTGAAAGCATTATGCAAACTGGAAATGGATGTTTTTAGTAATCCATATTCAACTTCCATTTAGGATTTGGTGCAATCATAAGTGTGACCTTTGCATTTTGTGCCCAGAAAATTATTGTGATAAAATATATATGTAGATCATGTGACATGAGTATTTTTTCCACCATTTCTGTGAGCAATATTTTAAGACATATAAATTAGTATTGGGGGTACAAAGTGGTGTACCCTGTGTCTATGAATATAGAGATAATGCATGAATAGAACATACTGTAAATAAATAATATAACTGGTTCCACTTTAAATAATGGATTGAATTGTTATCTGAAAATATATAAGAAATCATATATTGACATACAATCAATAATTCCAACCAGTTATATATCTAATTGTCATCTTAGGGTTATTGTTTATCATGAAGTGTGTGTGAGTTTTGCTTAAAAAGTGATTATGGAAATCGAAAATAATGTGTTTGGAAAGAAGTCTCATGAAATTACCAGTCAAGAAATATGGAGGAATCCATGTGTTCTGAAGCAGGAAGTGATTGAAAGTGAAACAAATGCCTATAAATTTGCTAAATTGTTGATGAAATATATATCCTGTGATGTGCATAAACTGAGGAAATAGTATGTACCAGTGTTGAATAAAAATGAACGTCAAAGTACACATCATGTACCATTGGAATCTACTTGCATTGATGTTAAACTGGGTCAGTTACTGTAAAAATATTAGGATTCGCGTGCATCACTCACCGAAGTTAGTTTTCTTTTTTTTTTTAATTTTTATTTATGCTTGTTCAAAACATTACATAGTTCTTGATACATCATATTTGTCACTTTGATTCAAGTGGGTTATGAACTCCCATTTTTACTCCGTATACAGATTGCAGAATCACATCAGTTACACATGCATTGATTCACATATTGCCATACTAGTGTCTGTTGTATTCTGCTGCCTTACCTATCCTCTACTATCCCCCCTCCCCTCCCCTCTCCTCCCCTCTTCTCTCTCTACCCCGTCTACAGTAATAAATTTCTCCCCCTTGTATTATTTTTCCCTTTCTTCTTGTATGTAATTTTGTATAACCCTGAGGGTCTCCTTCCATTTCCATGCAATATCCCTTCTCTCTCCCTTTCCCTCCCACCTCTCATCCCTGTTTTAATGTTAATCTTCTTCTCATCCTCTTCATACCTATTCTGTTCTTAGTTAATCTCCTTATATCAAAGAAGACATTTGGCATTTGTTTTGAAGGGATTGGGTAGCTTCACTTAGCATAATCTGCTCTAGTGCCATCCATTTCCCTGCAAATTCTATGATTTTGTCATTTTTAATGCAGAGTAATACTACATTCTGTATAAATGCCACATTTTTTAATCCATTCATCTATTGAAGGGCATATAGGTTGGTTCCACAGTCTTGCTATTGTGAATTGTGCTGCTATGTACATCGATGTAGCAGTGTCCCTGCAGCATGCTCTTTTTAGGTCTTTAGGGAATTGACCGAGAAGGGGAATAGCTGGGTCAAATGGTGGTTTCATTCCCAGCTTTCCAAGAAATCTCCATACTGCTTTCCAAATTGGATGCACCAATTTGCAGTCTCACCAGCAATGTACAAGTGTACCTGTTTCCCCACATTCTCACCAACACTTGTTGTTTGACTTCATAATGGCTGCCAATCTTACTGGAGTGAGATGGTATCTTAGGGTGGTTTTGATTCACCTTTCTCTGACTACTGGAGATGGTGAGCATTTTTTCATGTACTTGTTGATTATATGTCCTCCTCTGAGATGTCTGTTGAGGTCCTCGGCCCATTTGTTGATTGGGTTATTTGTTATCTTATTGTTTAATTTTTTGAGTTCTTTGTATACTCTGGATATTAGGGCTCTATCTGAAGTGTGAGGAGTAAAGATTTGTTCCCAGAATTTAGGCTCCCTATTTACCTCTCTTATTGTTTCTTTTGCTGAGAAAAAACTTTTTGCTTTGAGTAAGTCCCATGTGTTGATTCTAGTTATTAACTCTTGTTATTAACTCTTGTGCTATGGATGTCCTATTGAGGAATTTGAAGCCCGACCCCACAGTATGTAGATCGTAGCCAACTTTTTCTTCTATCAGACGCCATGTCTCTGATTTGATATCAAGGCCGTTGATCCATTTTGAGTGAACTTTTGTGCATGCAAGAGAAAGGGATTCAGTTTCATTTTGTTACATATGGATTTCCAGTTTTTCCAGCACCATTTGTTGAAGATGCTATCCTTCCTCCATTGCATGCTTTTAGCTCCTTTATCAAATAGAAGATTGTTGTAGCATTGTGGATTAATCTCTGTGTCCTCCATTCTGTACCATTGGTCCACCCGCCTGTTTTGGTACCAGTACCATGCTGTCATTGTTACTATTGCTCTGAAATTTAGTTTGAAATCTGGTATCGCTATACCGCCTGATTCACACATCCTGGTTAGAATTGCTTTTGCTATTCGGGATCTTTTATTATTCCATATGAATTTCATGGTTGCTTTCTCTATTTCTACAAGAAATGCCGTTAGGATTTTGATTGGCATTACATTAAACCTATAGAGAACTTTTGGGAATATCACCATTTTGATGATGTTAGTTCTCCCTATCCATGAACAGTGTATATTTTTCCATCTTCTAAGATCTTATTCTACTTCTCTTTTTAGGGTTCTGTAGTTTGCATTGTATAAATCTTTCACCTCTTTTGTTAGGTTGATTCCCAAGGATTTTAGTTTTATTTTTTGAGGATATTGTGAATGGAGTGTTTTTTTTTTCTCATTTCCGTTTCAGAAGTTTTGTCACTGATATACAGAAATGCCTTTGACTTATGAATGTTGATTTTATATCCTGCCACATTGCTGAAATCATTTCTTACTTCTAGTAGTTTTTTTTGTAGACCCTTTTGGGTCTTCTATATATTGAATCATATCAGCTGCAAGTAGTGATAATTTAAGTTATTCTTTTCCTATTTTCATGCCTTTTATTTCTTTCATCTGTCTAATTGCTCTGGCCAGTGTTTCGAGAACTATATTGAATAGAAGTGGTGGTAGAGGACATCTCTGTCTTGTTCCAGATTTTAGAGGGAATGCTTCAATTTTTCTTCATTCAGAATAATGCTAGCCTGAGGCTTAACATAGATAGCTTTTACAATATCGAGGTAAATTCCTGTTATCTCTAGTTTTTCAAATGTTTTGAACATAAAGGGATGCTAAGGGTCTATCCTTCTTATTTATTTTTTGCAGAACCAAGCTTTAGTTTTGTAATTTTTTCAATAGTTTCTTTTGTTTCAATTTTGTTGTTTTCCGCTCTGATTTTAGTTATTTCTTGCCTTCTGCTACATTTACTGTTGTTTTGCTCTTCCTTTTCTAGGGCTTTGAGATGAAGTGTGAGCTCATTTATTTGTTGTTCTTTCCTATTTTTGAGGAATGACGTCAAGGTGGTGAATTTCCCTCTTAAAACACCTTTCATTGTGTCCCATAGACTCCGATATGTTGTTTCTGTATTTTCATTTATCTTGAAGAATTTTTTGATTTTCTCATTTATGTCTTCTGTAACACATTAATCATTCAGTAACATGTTGTTCATTTTCAATGTGATGTAGGATTTTTCCTTCCTTCTTTTTCATTGGTTTCCAGATTCATTCCATTATAATCCAATAAAATTCATGGTATTAAGTCCACCCTTTATATTTACTGAAGGTTGCTCTATGGCATAATATATGGTCTATTTTTTAGAAGGATCCATGTGCTGCTAAAAAATATTATATCCACTTGATGATGGTTGATATATTCTATATATGTCAGTTAAGTCTAGGTTATTGATTGTGATATTGAGTTCTATAGTTTCTTTATTCAACTTTTATTTGGAGGATCTGTCCAATGGTGAGAGAGGTGTGTTGAAATCACCCATAATTATTGTGTTGTGGGCTATTTGATTCTTGAACTTGAGGAGAATTTGTTTTATGAACGTCACAGCACCATTTAATGGTGCGTAAAAATTGATAATTTTTATGTCTTGTTGGTGAATGGTTCCTTTTAACAGTATATAATTTCCTGCATTATCCCTTTTGATTAAATTAGTCTTGAAGTCGATTTAATTCGATTTGAGGATGGCCACCACTGCTTGCTTATGAGGACCGTGTGCATGGTATATTCTTTCCCAACCTTTCACCTTCAGCCTGTGTATGTCTTTTCCATTCAGATATGTCTCCTGGAGGCAACATATTGTTGGATTTGTTTTATGAATCCAAGTTACAAGCCTATGTTGCTTTATTGGAGAGTTTAAGCCATTAATGTTTAGAGTTACTATTGATATATGGTTTCTACTGCCAGCCATGTTTGAATATTTATGGCTTTTTAAAATTTACTTTGTTTCTCCATGATTAGCTTTTCCCCCGCCCTCTGTCATTACTGAGGCACTTCCCACTGATGGTTTTGGTTGTTGTTTTTCATTTCTTTCTCGTGTAGTGTTTTGCTCAAGACACTTTGCAATGGTGGTTTTCTGGCTGCAAATTCTTTTAGCTTTTGTTTATCATGAAAGATTTTTATTTCGTTGTCGTACCTGAAGCTGAATTTTGCTGGATACAGAATTCTTGTTTGGCATCCATTGTCTTTCAATGTTTGAAATACGTTGTTCCAGGATCCTCTCACTTTCAGGGTCTGTGATGAAAAATAGGTTGCTAACCTTATTGGTTTACCCCTGAATGTAATCTTCCTCCTTTCTCTTGAAGCTTTTAATGTTTTCTCTTTGTTCTGTATATTGGATAGCTTCATAACAATGTGTCTTGGCGTTGGTCTACTGTGATTTTGTGTGCTCTGTGTCCTGTAAGCATCTTCAATTTGTATATCCATTTCCTTTTTTATTTCTGGAAAATTTTCTGTAATTGTTTCATTCAACAGGTTACTCATTCCCATGGTTTGAATCTCTGTACCTTCCTCTATCCAGATGACTCATAAGTTTGGTTTTTTTATGTTATACCATATCTCTTGGATGTTTTTCTCTTGATTTTTTTACCAGCCTTTCTGTGTTGGCTAGACTCTTTTCAAGATGATATATTTTGTCTTCATTATGTGACATTCTGTCTTCTACTTGCTCCACATGGTTAGTGATACTCTCAATTGAGTTTTTAATTTGGTTTATCGTTTCCTTCATTTCTAGAATTATTCTTTGAATATTTATAATCTCTATCTCCTGATAAAGAAGATTAACTTCTTCTTTTATCTGTTTATGTAATTCATTTTCAATGTGTTCTTTCACTGTATTTATTTGCTTTCTAGTATCCTCTTTAAGGTTCCATTTCATCTGTCTAAGGTATTCCTTGAGTTCTTTATATGACCATTTTTCTGATAATTCTAGGTCCTCCTGAATATTTAGGTTATCCTTCATTGTTTGTACTCCTTTTCTTTCTTGCTTTTTGATGCTGCTCATGTTACTTCTTGTTCTGTTTGAGTGCTGAGTTACTTCTAATTCTTATAAATTTATTTGAAGCTTGGGAGGAAAGATATTAGAAGGAATGGGAAGAAGTCACTAAAGAGAATGAAAATAGGCAGGTAGAATTCAAGGATGGGGGAATAAGAAAATTGAAAAGAAATGAAAAGACAAAAGAAAAAAATAGAAAATAAAGAAAGAAATAAATTTTTTTTAAATAATAATGATAATTAAAAAATGAAAATTAAAATTTAAAATAATAATAATAATAGTAAAATTAAAAAAATAAAAACATTAAAATAAGTTAAAGAACAACACAAAAAATTTAAATGAAAGAAAAAAAATAAAAATAAAATAATAATAATAATAATACATGCAGTCATAGAGTTCAATTAACTTCTCTTCCAGTAGGTGGAGCTGTGCTCACTGGGCCAAGCTTCTCCTCTCAATAGGTGGGAACCAATCACTGTGCAGCAGCTCTTCCTCCCAGACTGGGCGGGTCTCTAATCCTGAGTGCCTAGGACCTTCTCTAGTGTTTCCTCAAGCCAGGCTCCGCTCAACTGTGACGCTCACCACAATACTTGCTACACGTCAGGTCTCTGCTCCTGGTAGCCCTGTTTTCATCAACGCTTGGCACTCTCTCCCTGTTTGCCTCCCTCAGACCCTAAGTTTGTAGAGCTTGGGGCTGGGAACCCCCAGCGAATTTGCTTGCTCTCTGGTATCCATGCCCAAATTAGCTGGTGTAAGAGACCTCAGTTGTCAGCACTGGTAGGAGCGGTAGCCAGGAATTCCACGCCACAAGTCCCACAGCACACATGATTCCCGCAGTCTGGCCATCTTTCTCACGGGAGACCTGGGAGGGCCCCTTAAGGGAGAGCTGGGAGGGGCCCTTAATGTTTCCCCGCTGTGTGGAGAGAGATGCATATGGAATTACACACCTGTCGTACTGGTTTCAATGAAGTTATCTCCTCTGCCCATGACATCAGTTCTCTTCCATGGTGGTATCCCATGCAAATGGTGACCATTCGTTCCTTTTGCCAGGTGACCAATGCAATGGATGGGTCCTGACTGTGTCTCCAAAGCCCCATTTCAATCCAGTGGCCTTTTACCTCTGTAAATTCAGAAGGGCCGACCAGTTATTTCAGAGGGAACGTTAGTTCTGAGTCACAAGAAGCAGGCAAATCTGAGATTCTATGCAGCCGATCCGGGCTCTGTGTGTTTTCTCAGGGGCCCAGACTGTTCGCACCAGATCCACGTCAGGTCAGCATTGCCTAGTGATTCTGAACAAACAGCATTTAGACAGTTTACGACTCCCTATGCCTGCGCAGCTAATGAGGTCAGATACTTGATTTCTCCATGTCCGCCACCATGTTGGATCTCTTATATTGCTACTTTTTAATGTCTGTGCGTGTGCGTGTGTGTGTATGTGTGTATATATATATATATATATATATATATATATATATATATATATATATATTAATATAAGATTTCTTATATATTTTTAGATATCAATTCAATTCATTATTTAAAGTGGAACCAGTTATATTATTTACTCACAGGATGGTCTATTCATGCATTATCTCTATATTCATAGACACAGGGTACACCTCTGTGTACCCCTAACACTAATGTATATGTCTTCAAAATATTGCTCCCAGAAATGGTGGAAGAAATACTCATGTCACCTGATCCACATATATATTTTATCACAGTAAAATTCTGAACAAAAAATGTAAAGGTCACACTTATGATTGTACCGAAGCCTAAAAGAAAAGTGAAAATGTTTAACTAAAAACATCCATGTGAAGGTTGCCTAATGCTCTCAAATGTCAATCCTATTGGTGACAACATACTTGTTTCTTCCAATGATTATATATTCATATTAAACCCTGTTGAAAATGTCTAATCCTATAACTCACTTTATACTTTGCCTGATTTCATAATGTCTCTATTGATACCTGCTTTCCTACTTATTTTCCAGAGTTCATCATTGTGACTGACTCTTCATATGTGCTGACATTTTCATTCATTCTCTAACCAAAACCCTATTGCTAAAGAACTTTTGGTCCAAATACTATACTCACTCTTCTTCCTAAACCTACCGACTATCTTCCTAATCCTAACGACTATCCATTTTTGACTGGATGTTCTCTTCTACATTAAATCTACCAAGGTACAAGGTCCTGTGCTTCAAATCATACCTAGATTTCTGTTTCCATACTTATATTTCACCTCTATGTTCTTGTAATTATCGCAAGTTCCCAATACCATTATTCATCGCACAGAATGATTCCTAACCCAAATTGAACCTGTTATTAACCCTAAACATACACTGTTCCCTCAATCTCATTTTACAGAAGAGCAGCGACAGAGTTGTTCTTAAAATACAGGGAATTAGGGGACCTTCCACCTGCTGAAAACCTCAAAGGTCCATGCAGAAATGATACCTGGAGAAGTTGTAGGGAGGTATGAAAGACCTGAGAGAGCAAAAGTCCTATTCCATGGCAAACAACCTGGTCAGGATAAAGGGATGTGTCTGAATCAGCCTCTCTCTACTTATGTTAGAGAAGATGGACTAAACCAGACCTGTGTGGAGAGCTGTTCCCAGGTGCTTATGGTTGATATACCATTCTAACTTGTGCAAGTGTTCCAGGAAGTGGGAGCAGCCTCCATCTCATGGGACCCTTGGAAGCAAGCGTTAGGACAAACTGGTTGCCAAGGCAGTGACCTCATTCATTCAATTCCAAAGAAAGTGACATACCTCATTTCCTTGGTGATGGAACTCTATGATCTTTGTATCCTAGTGGCCAGGCACCCAGACGCTATCCCATTCCCAGTCACAGTGGTCTCACTTATTTGGATTTACCAAGGACAGAGTCAGTATTTCTTGGTACCTACTAATGTGAGGATGGCCAAATGCCAGGAGAGCACTGAAGAGGTACCTTTTCTGAGAAAGCCAGTAGTGGCTCACCACTTTTTCCTGACAACTTCACAGAGTTAGCCAAGGAAACCAGACCTGAGAGAATACAGACTATTTCGAAGGAATATAGTATGGCCGAGCAGTTAGAGGACACTCCAGATAGTCACAGATCTACTTGGGGGAAGGAGGTGCCATTGTGGGAGTGGGTGTGGGTTTGTGGTTTTGTCTCATGTTCTAACAAAAGGTAGGAATGGCGGTTTGTTTGGATTGAAGTGGACTGTTTCGAGTAAGTCATTTGACAAGGTGAGTGTTTCTATGTTTGTGTATCCGACTATGTCCATTGTTGTAGACATTAGAAAAGAGAATGCATTAATGGATGTGTCCTGTCTAGTATAAATCTTACCATAATTCATCCTGCTCAATTTATGAATGGACTGCACCTTGTCTTATCGATGGGCAACACCTGCTATCATCCTAAGTTCCTGTTTTCTTCCTGAATTCTGGCCAGTCTCCAGAATAGGCTCAGGGATTTGTGTCCAAGATATGTACCACCTCCAAGCTCTGTGACATGGCCATATACTGGATAGCTGAAGAGAATGGAGATCATCTCAGAAAACTCAGATATCAGTGTGACCAGGAAAGTCTCAGTGGAGAAACCCTGCTTTGGGCCTTTTGCTTACCTTATGTTCTGTTGCCCTGAATGTCAGGAAGGTCTTTGCCTCAGGCCACTCCTTTGTGAAGCCTGAAGAAAACAGTTTTAAATTTGAAATGAATAGGCATCACCTGTGGCTCTTTGCTTAATTGCTTTGGAAAGGGATGTGTCTGAAGTAGCCTCTTGGCCTTGTATGTGGCTGTGATTTTTATTCTCAGCACATGATGGATCCAAAGAATGATCGCATGTGCGCATCCAAATCCAAAATGGCCAATAGATCAGTCATTGTGGATGAAGTCTCTCGCCTTCTTCTGTTAGGTTCCTGACATCCATCAAGTGAGAATACTGATCCTTTGGGTCAAATGAGTTCTTGAAATCTCTGCCGAGGTGCTTGGCTTTTCTCATGACTCTATTTCACATAAATATTCCATACCTGAAAGTCAGTAGGCCTCAAATTGGAGAAACAGAGCAGCATGAACGGCAGGCTTATTTGACCACTCCTGGTTCATATTAAGAGTGTCCAGGCCACCTTGACTTTAGGCAAATGAGGGGCAAGTGAGCTTATTTTGGACACTACCAATGGCTGCACCCCTCATGGAAACCTCCAGCCAGAGGTCATGATGAGTGACTATATGGAAGAAGATGAGGGCCATGTGGGAGTGTTTTGGTTTTAATTGTGGTCATTTGTGTGGCGGTTGGAAGAAATGTCTGGGTCCACCTGGGCTTGAACTCTGGTGTGATTCCCCATAGAGACTGAGTTCTGGAACTCACCTCAGAGAAGGATTACCATGAACTGTTTTGGGATTTTAGGAGGCCACGCATGAGAGTTGCCCTTGGAAACTGAGATCTGGCTTTCCACAGAGCACTGGGAATCTCAGCCAGGATATCACATGATATAATTGTGAAAAACTTGCAGCCATAGTTGAGAGTCAAAACACACATGGACCTCACATTTTACACCTCAATGTGCCTGGCTTCATGTGACCTTTTCCCCACTCTTTGGGAAGCCTTGCCTGTGAGAGTTCTCCAGAGTTTTCATTTAAATTAGCTTTCTCAACATTTAGTGGTTCCTGAATGAATTGAAACCCAGAGTTTCTCCAACTTCATCCTTGAAAAATGGCTTGATAAATACCATGAATTTTTGGAAGTTCCCACAACCAGGTGGCACTGGAGAACATTTGGATGTCCTGTTGCTGATCATAAGTATACCAGACAATGCCTTGATTGACTGGGTTTCATGAAAATGGTGTAGAACAGAGATGCCAGTAAGTTGGAGCCTGCTGAGTAGTGGGCCTAGAGCAGTGGTGGGCAGGTGTGTGATGAAACATCAGTGGTAGGGCCATGAGGATCTACCATTGGATTCCAAATGGCTTGTGACTGACATGGTGCAGCCAGCAGTCCCTTATATGTAAAGGCATCTTGTTATATGGTGAGGTTTCAGGTCAATGTTCTGAATCAGGTTGATATGGACGAGGGGGCAATGGGCCAAGCTAGGAGGGATAGAAGCCTGGTTGGTGCATTCTCCTGCAGACCCTGACCCAATACAGTGACAGAACTCCCTCCAGCAATATGTCCCAGTTGAGCTCCTGGTATTTCGTGAAGCAAATACCAAACTCCCAGTGCAGCAGGAAAAACACCACAAAAAGTGTAGGAGGACCAAATGGTTTCGCAGTCAACACGGAGAGACACTTAGTCCTCAGTGGTCACAGTTTACCTACAAAGAGAGGATTCAGCATTGCTGCCTCATCTTCATTGGAAAATAAGAAACCATGTCCTTCAGGTCACATAGATGCAGAACCAGCTTTGATGGTCTCACTACTAAAGAAGCCAAATCTCCTGACAACAACATATATTTCAAGTGCCCAAACTCAGAGGCAGTTTCTCAAAAAGTTTTTAGGCTCTCAGAGCTCCCTGTTTGTGTTGTGTTTACCCTGTCCCTTACTTTTGGAAACTCCTCTACCACCTCCATGGTTATGAACTCTTGAGCATTTTCCATTCCAGATATGTATTCACTGATTTTCTAACTCTTCTCCTCTAATTATGTTTTACCTGGGGTGAAGGTAATGTCAAGGCATTTTTCTGGATGAGAGTGAGAGGATATCAGACCTTAACAGATATTTGTGAAGCACATATTTGCTTACACATTGAATTCATTTTCCAATTTTCCTTTTGAAATACTGAATCCCTGACACTAACCCATACCTACTAGAATCAGACAACTCATCCTAATATAATGGAGAAAAATAACCCAAACAGAATAGAAATTCAAGCAGTTCAGAGGAGGCATCTTGTATAGTTGGACTTGCCTTTTGCATTATATAAGGTAGGAGTTATAAATCTAGTCAATTTTTATTTGAAATAGTTCTCCATGTGTTTTTAAAGATAACAAATGTGTGAAATCCTGTTTCCCTTTCTCTGTAGCCAATTCAAACATGTATATTTATATGCACACATAGAATCCTACCAGGAATCCCACGTACATTTTTGTGAGGTTTCTCACTTGGCAGATTCAAATTGTGAGAAGAGATCACTCCTCTTAAACGCTGTTAGAACTGAGGATTCAAACTATAGGGGAGCTTTCTAGTAGAACAACATTATACATATACTCATGTTCAGTAAAATAATTATTTTTGCATCTGTGGATGATATATATTTACTGATGAATTTTGATTTTCATATATATTGCTGCTTTTTAATGTCTGTGTGTAGTTTGTGTGTGTGTGTGTGTGTGTGTGTGTGTATATATATATACACACACACACTATTCAGATTTTTCAATATATAAAATATATGTGTCTTATATACACTTTCTAAATTCATTCATGTTCATGTATATGGATTTATAATCAACTTTTCACAAGATTATTTTCCGAAATATTCATCCACCTGAAATACATATTTGTTTCCTAGTACTGAAAACAAACTTCAGTGAATGGTGCCTACAAATTCTAATAATTTTGCAGTAACTGACCCAGTTTACCACCAATGCAAGTAGATTCCTATGGGACATGATATGTAATTTGAGGTTCATTTGTATTCAACACTGGTACATTATTATTTCTTCAGTTTTTGCACATCATACGATATATATTTCATCCACAAGTTCACAAATTTACAGGCATTTGTTTCAACTTTAATCAATTCCTGTTTCAGAACACAAGTATTATCAGGGTTTCTGAACTCGTCTTTTCATGACGCTTCTTTCCAAACAAGTTATTTTCGATTTCCATAATCACTGGTGAAGTAACACTCACACCCTTCGTGATAAACCAAAACACTAATATTACCATTATATGTATACCATTTTGGAAAGAATGATTGTATATCAATATAAGATTTCCTGTAATTTTTCAGATATCAGTTCAATCCATTATTTATAGTTGGAACAAGTTATATTATTTATTCACAGTATGTTCTATTCATGCTTTATCTTTATATTCATAGACACAGTGTACACCTCTTTGGACCCCCAATACTAATTTTACGTCTTCAATATATTGCTACCAGAAATGGTGGAAGAAATACTTATGTCACCTGATCTACATATACATTTTATCACAATATTCTGAAAAAAAATGTAAAGGTCACACTTATGACTGTACCAAAGCCTAAAAGGAAAGTGAACATGGATTAATAGAAACATCCATGTCCACGCTGCCTAATGCTCTCAAATGTCAATCCTATTCGTGACAACATATTTGTTTCTTCCTAAGATTATATATTCAAACTCAACCCTGTTGAAAATGTCTAATCCTATCACTCACTTTATATTTTGCCTGATGCAATAATGTCTCTATTGATATCTGCATTTCTACATATTTTCCCAGTTTATCATAGTGACTGACTCTTCATATGTGCCGACATTTACATTCACTCTCTAACCGAAACCATATTGCTAAAGAACTTTTGGTCTAAATCCTATAATCACTCTTCTTCCTAAACCTACCGACAATCTTTCTAAACCTACTGACTATCCCTTTTTACTGGATGTTCTCTTCTACGTTCAATCATCCAAGGTACAAGGTCCTATGACATTGTATATTGAATTATCTGAGACATATTTAGAGAACATAATTCAAGCTAAGTATCCCAATCAAGGGCCCAATGCCCTTCTGGGTTTCAAATTATATCTAGATTTTTATTTTCATACTTATATTTCACCTCTACATTCTTGTAAATCTCACAGGTTGCCAATACCATTATTCATCGCACAGAATGATTCCTAACCCAAATTGAACCTGTTATTAACCCTAAGCATACACTGTTCCCTCAATCTCATTTTACAGAAGAACAGGGACGGAGTTGTTCTTACAATACAGGAAAGTAGGGGACCTTCCACCTGCTGAAAACCTCAAAGGTCCATACAGAAATGATACCCGGAAAAGTTATAGGCAGCTATGAAGGACCTGAGAGAGCAAAAGTCATCTTCCATGGCAAACAACCTGGTCAGGATGAAGGGATGTGTCTTAATCAGCCTCTCTCTTCTTATTGTAGAGAAGATGGACCAAATCAGGCCTGTGTGGAAAGCTGTTCACGGGTGCCTATGGTTGATATACCATTCTAACTTGTGAAAGTGTCACAGGAAGTAGGGGCAGCCTCCATCTCATGGGACCCTTGGAAGCAACTGTTAGGAAAAAGGTGTGCCAAGGCAGTGGCCTCATTCAGTTCCAAAGAAAGTGACATATCTAATTTCTTTGGTGATGGAACTTTCTGAACTTGCTATCCAAGAACCAAGACACCGAGAGGCAATCCCAGTCCAAGTCCCTGTGGGCTCACTTGATTGGATTTTCCAAGGACAGAGTCAGTCTTTCTCGGTAACTAATGATGTGAGTATAGCCAAATACCAGGAGAGCACTGAAGAGGTACTTTTCCTGAGAAAGCAGGTAGTGGCTCGCCACTTTTTCCTGACAACTTTACAGAGTTGGTCAAGGAAAGAAGATCTGATAGAGGACACGCCATTTTGGGGGAACATAATATGGCCCACCAGTCAGAGTTAACTCCGGAGAGTCACAGACCTACTTGAGGGAAGGAGGTGCCTTTGTGAGTGTGGGTTTGTTGTTTTGTCTCATATTCTGAGAATAGGTAGGGAAGGCGGTTTGTTTGATTTGGAGTGAACTGTTTCTAGTAAGTCGTTTGACAAAATGAGTGTTTCTATGTCTGTGTATCCCACTGTGTCCGTGGTTGTAGACATGAGAAAAGAGAATGCAACAATGGATGTGTCCTGTCTAGTAGAAAGCTTCCCATTATGTATCCTGCCTAATTTATGAATGGAGTGCGGCTTGCCTTATGGATGAGCAATACCTATTACCTTCCTAAGTCCCTGTTTTCTTCTGAATTCTGGCCACTCTCCAGAATAGGCTCATGGTTTTGTGTCCAAGATATGCAACAACTCCAAGGTCTGTGACATGGCCATGTACAGGATAGCTGAAGGGAATGGCCAGCATCTCAGAAAACTCAGATATCAGTGTGACCAGGAAAGTCTCAGTGGATATACCCTGCTTTTGGCCTTTTGCTTACCTATTGTTCTGTTGCCCTGAATATCAGGAAGGTCTTTGCCTCAGGCCACCCCTTTGTGAAGCCTGAAGGAAACAGTTTTCAAATGGAAATGAATGGGCATCACTTGTGGCTCTTTCTTAGTTGCTTTGGAAAGGGATGTGTCTTAATTAGACTCTTGGCCTTGTATGTGGCTGTGATTTTGATTCTCAGCAGCTGATGGATCTAAAAATGATCCCATGTGTGCATCCAAAACCATAATTGCCAAAAGATCAGTCATTGTGGATGAAGTCTCTCGTCTTCCTCTGTTAGGTTCCTGACCTCCATCAAGTGAGAATAGGTATTCCTTGGGTCAAATGAGTTCTTCAAATCACTGCAGAGGTGCTTAGGTTTTCGTATGACTCCAAATCACATAAAGAATCTATACTTGAAAGTCAGTAGGCCTCAAATTGGGGAAACAGAGCAGTATTAACGGGAGGCTTATTTGATCACTCCTGGTTCACAGAAAGGGTGTCCAGGCCAACATGACTTTAGGCAAATGAGGGGCAAGGGAGTTTATTTGGACACTGTCTTTGGGTGAGCCCTTCATGGAAACCTCCAGACAGAGGTTACGATGAGTGACTATATGGAAGAAGATGAGGACCATGTTTGAGTGTTTTGTTTTTAATTGTGGTCATTTGTGTGGTGGTTGTAAGAAATATCTTGGTCCACCTGGGCTTCAACTCTGTTGGGATTTCCCTTAAAGACTGCGTTCTGGAACTGAACTCAGAGAAGTATTGCCATGAATAGAAATACAAGCAGTTTAGAGGAGGCATGGTGTATATTTGGACTTGCCTTTTGCATGATACAGAGTAGGAGTTAAATCTAGTCAATTTTTTGTTGAAATAGTTCTCCATGTGTTTTTAAAGTTAAAAAATTGTGAATTCCTGTCTCCCTTTCTCTGTAGCCTATTCAGCACATATATTTTTATATGGATATATAGAATCATACCTGGTACCACACATACATTCTTGTGAGGTGGATGAGTTGGCAGATACAAATTGTGAGAAGAGATCACTCCTACTTAACCGTGTTGGAACTGAATATTCAACCAATGGGTGAGCTTGCTAGTTGAACAACATTATACATAAATCCATGTTCAGTAAAATGAATATTTTTGGATCTTTTTATGATATATATTTTATGAAAATTTTGATTGACATATATTTTGCTATTTTTTTTTTCTGTGTGTGTGTGTGTGTTTTGTGTCATTCGCCTGTTCTGTAAAACAACTTCAGAGAGAGAGGTTAAAAATTCATGCAAAGCTCTGATGGAGGTTTCTAATATCTTAATTTTGGTCTATTGCTTCTTCTAATTGGGTCATTTGTTGTGTCCCATGGACGAGGGCAGTGGTTCCTGTGCCCACCCCTGAAGCAACTCCTATTCCGAATAGGATGGCTAAAGTGAGGGATATATGTTCCCAGTGGAAACGGGTTGTATGCCCCTCTATTTCATTTTCAAATGAACCTGCATCATGACAGAGCACTCTGGGAAACATCTGCACCATTACACAATTAATCACATCTGTTGACAATTTCTTTAAAACATAAACAATGTTTAATTATATACAATTATGCTGTTGTAGGGACGGACAAGGCAAGGCACCTAAGATAGCAACGAAGACAGGGAAACCGTCCTATTTGGTTGCAACCAGATTCAGAGGGCATTGCTTCTGTTGTAATCAATTATTCTCCTGAAACTCAAGTTTAGGTAGTTTCAGAATTTTGTACCCAACATGTAAGGGAAGAGGCTCAGAAGTTCACAGTCTTCAGAAGTTCAAAAAAGCCGTTGTTGTTTCTGTTTTTACCTCAGTTCTGGGCAAGTTAACTTTTCAAGGACACCTGGGAGGGAAAGAGCTTTTTCCTACCTTTCTTATTTTTCGCCCCTGACAGCTGTTACCATGGAGCCCTGATGATAACTTCTTTATCTTAGAAATATAGCCATCTCTGTAAAGCCCCAGCTCATGGCCAGAGGCCTTGTTCATATATTTTGTGGAAAACAAGTAATGGGGTGTCTAGCATAGAAGTGCTTATTTTTTTAGCCAGTGGCCAAGTAGAACAAGGCAACACTAAAAGAGGAAGTTTATCTACATTGAACTCTTTTATAGGGACTCTTTTGCTGAAAGTCCTAAAGTCAGCCATGGTGAAGACTTCTGTAGAAAGTCAGTTAAGAATTTTCTGTAGGCCTGGTACAGAAGGGGAAGACAGGGAAGGTGGGGCTGACAGCAGCTCCGAGGATCTGAGAATAAGGAACGAGAGATGTAAAAGAATAATGGGAAAGTGGTTTGGGATTTTCCTAGCAACAAATACTTGAGCTGTACAACAGGTAGAGCAGAGGGGAAGACAAGAGTGAGTATCCCAAAATGCATGTGAGGGACTTTAAATTTTTAGTAAACTGTTTTCAGTGATGACAAAGCAACTTTAAAGGCCATTTTCATTACATCTTTGATAGGAGTCTGAGGGCTCTCCTCAGCTAGTTTCAGCTTTGTGTTAGCTGGTAAGAGGACCTGGTGGGACCCGGGGCGGGCACGGACAGGAGAAGAGAGGAGTGAGTCGGTGGATGGGAACCTGAGTACCTGCTACTTCAGCAAGATGGCGATGGTCTGAGAACCAGCAGAGATTTGGGTTTTTGATCTAATAATTGGAGGGGAGAAATCAGGTTGCTGAGGTGAGAGTGACAGCAGAGACTCTGGAGCACAAGGCTGAAGGTGAGGATTGATTGGATAAGCATAGTTCAGGATATGAGTGAAGGATGGAAAAGGCATGCCCATAGGGGAATCTCCTTTCACCCTTTTGAGCACTTGCAGAAGTTAAAAAGGTCACACAGGGCTGGGGATGTGGCTCAATTGTAGCACGCTCGCTTGGCATGCGTGCGGCCCGGGTTCGATCCTCAGCACCACATACAAACAAAGATGTCGTGTCCAGCAAAAAACTAAAAAATAAATATTAAAAATTCTCTCTGTCTCTCTCTCTCTCACCTCTCTCTTTAAAAAAAATGGTCACGCAGAATTTGAGGATCAAGAGACCCCTCTGGGGGCCATCGGTTTTGGTTATCTAATTGGTAATATGGCCAATGCTGTGTACTGAATTTGATGAGGAGTTTGTGTTCCATCAGGCAGCCCCTGTATGCTCACATCCCCATGACGTACAGCAAAAGTCTGCCAGGCATTCTGGGATTACTAAAAAGGAGTGATGGATTTTTCCTTTCCCCAGGTCCATGATCCTCTTAGTTATACAAGTCCGATATTTACTGCCATTAGCCCCTTGAACTAGAGGCCTTTTATTTGATAGAGGGCCCAATGGGGCCTTAAGGGCTGAGTTTATTGCCCCTGTATCCACTTCAAAGTTTACTGGTGTCTCCTCCACTTCAAAAGATACGCTGAGCTCAGGGAGGGGATCTGAGCCCCGACTTTCGTAGTCATGCTGAAGAGTCAGAATGGCTGGCTGGCGTGGCTGCCTCTTTCTAGGGCACTCTTGAACCCAGTGTCCTCTTTCTTTACAGTAGGCACATTGATCTGAGGTCAGGGGTGGCCTCTGGCGTGGGACCAGGTATCCCTTCCTGTCTCCCTGTTTCTTAATTTCTGGCCTTTTTGTTATTGTGACCGGGACCTTAGTCAACTCCTTAGTCTGTCTTTTGTTTCTTTTATCCTCATTTTGCTCCCTTCTCTTCCTCAGTTTCTCTCTTATAGTATACTTTCTCGGCTTCTCTGACTAAATGTCTCAAAGTCATATCTTGTAATCCATCTAAGCATTGTAACTTTCTTTAAATATCCAAGGCAGCATGCCCAATAAAGGCCATTGTGACAGATGATTTTTGATCCTCTTCATGAGGATCGAAAGGAGTATATCTCCTATATGCCTCCGTAATTCTCTCTAGAAACATAGAGGAAGATTCATCAGGCCCGCAGGCGTGGTACCCACGTCACCCCAAATGGAGTAGGGAAAGAGCAGTGCCACTGCCTGCGCCCGGATCAGGCCCAGCCACCAGCTGGTGTGGTAGTCACGTCACCCAAATTGTAGTAGGGGCCAAGCAGGCCGCCCCCCGCGCCCGCCACAAAAGCAGACCTGTGACTGACCTTCGGAACAGGCCCAGCGGCCTGCCACCATGGTAGACATGACACCCCAATTGGAGTAGTGGCAGAGCAGAGCTTTTTCCCGTGCCCAGTACAAGCACAACGGCCCACCGGCGTGGTAGTCACGTCAACCCAATTGGAGTAGGGGCAGAGCAGAGTCTTTGCCCGCACCCGGAACAGGCCCAGCGATCTGCCAGCATGGTAGTCATGACACCCCAATTGCAGTAGGGCCAAAGCAGAGCCACCACCCGCTCCCGCAAGGTAGGCAGACTTGCAACTGACCGCGGAACAGGACTAGCGGCCTGCAAGCACAGCAGACACATCAACCCATTTGGTTCTTTGAAAAAATAAAAAAAATCTACAGACCCTTAGCCATGCTAACGAAGACAAAAAGAGAGAGAACTCAAATTACTAGCATACAGGATGAAAAAGACAATATCATAACAAATATTTCAGATATACAGAAGATAATCCGAAATTATTTTGAATCTTTGTACTCTAATAAAATAGAAGACAGTGAAGGCATCGATAAATTTCTTAAGTCATATGATCTGCCCAGATTGAGTCAGGAGGATATAGACAACCTAAACAGACCAATATCAATTGAGGAAATAGAAAAAAACATCAAAACACTACCAAGTAAGAAAAGCCCAGGACCTGATGGGTATACAGCAGAGTTTTACAAAACCTTTAAAGGGGAACTAATACCAATACTTTTCAAGCTATTTCAGGAAATTGAAAAAGAGGGAGAACTTCCAAATTCATTCTATGAGGTCAACATCACTCTGATTCCTACACCAGACAAAGACACTTCAAAGAATGAAAACTACAGACCAATATCTCTAATGAGCCTAGAGGCAAAAATCCTCAATTAAATTCTGGCAAATCAGATACAAAAGCATATCAAAAAAATTGTGCACCATGATCAAGTAGGATTCATCCGTGGGATGCAAGGCTGGTTCAATATACAGAAATCAATAAATGTTATTCATCACATCAATAGACTTAAAAATAAGAACCATATGATCATCTCGATAGATGCAGAAAAAGCATTCGACAAAGTACAGCATCCCTTTATGTTCAAAATTCTAGAAAAACTAGGGATAACAGGAACATACCTCAATATTGTAAAAGCAATCTATGCTAAGTCTCAGGCTAGCATACTTCTGAATGGAGAAAAATTGAAGGCATTCCCCCTAAAATCTGGAACAAGACAGGTATGCCCTCTTTCACCACTTCTGTTCAACATAGTTCTCGAAACACTGGCCAGAGCAATTTGAGAGATGAAAGAAATTAAAGGCATATAAATAGGAAAAGAAGAACTTAAATTATCACTATTGCAGATGACATGATTCTATTACTAGCAGACCCAAAAGGGTCTACAAAGAAACTAATAGAGCAAATAAATGAATTCAGCAAAGTGGCAGGATATAAAATCAACACTCATAAATCAAAGACATTCCTGAATATCAGTGACAAATCCTCTGAAACGGAAATGAGGACAACCACTCCATTCACAATATACTAAAAAAAAAATAATTGGGAATCAACCTAACAAAAGAGGTGCAAGTTTTATACAAGGAAAACTACAGAAACCTAAAGAGAAAAATAGAGGAAGATATTAGAAGATGTAAAAATGTACCCTGTTCATAGATAGACAGAACTAACATCATCAAAATGGCGATATTACTAAAAGTTCTCTATAGGTTTAATGCAATGCCAATCAAAACCCAACGGCATTTCTTGTAGAAATAGAGAAAGCAATCATGAAATTCATATGGAAAAATAAAAGACCCAGAATAGCAAAAACAACACTAAGCAGGAAGTGTGAATCAGTCGGTATAGCGATACGAGACTTCAAACTATACTGCAGAACAATAGTAACAAAAATAGCATGGTACTGGTACCAAAACAGGTGGGTGGACCAATGGTACAGAATAAAGGACACAGAAACCAATCCAAAAAATACAACTATCTTACATTTGATAAAGGGGCTAAAAGCATGCAATGGATGAATGATAGCATCTTCAACAAATGGTGCTGGGAAACCTGGAAATCCATATGTAACAAAAAGAAACTGAATCCCTTTCTCTCGCCATGCACAAAAGTTAACTCAAAATGGATCAAGGAGCTTGATATCAAATCAGAGACATGGTGTCTGATAGAAGACAAAGTTGGCTACGATCTACATACTGTGGGGTCGCCTCCAAATTCCTCAATAGGACACCCATAGCACAAGCGTTAATAACTAGAATCAACACATGGGACTTACTCAAACTAAAAAGGTTTTTTCTCAGCAAAAGAAACAGTAAGAGAGGAAAATAGGGAGCCCACATCCTGGGAACAAATCTTTCCTCCTAACACTTCAGATACAGCACTAATATCCAGAGTATACAAAGAACTCAAAAAATTAGTCAATAAGAAAACAAATAACCCAAACAACAAATGGGCCAAGAACCTGAACAGACACATCTCAGAGGAGGACATACAATCAATCAACAAGTACACGAAAAAATGGTCACCATCTCCAGCAGTCAGAGAAATGTGAATCAAAACCACCCTAAGATACCATCTCACTCCAGTAAGATTGGCAGCCATTATGAAGTCAAACAATAACAAGTGCTGGCGAGGATCTGGGGAAACAGGTACACTTGTATATTTCTGGTGGGACTGCAAATTGGTGCAGGCAAATGGGAAAGCAGTATGGAGATTTCTTGGAAAGCTGGGAACGGAACCACCATTTGACCCAGTTATTCCCCTTCTCGGTCTAAAACCTAAAGACCTAAAAAGAGCATGCTACAGGGACACTGCTACATCGATGTTCATAGCAGCACAATTCACAAAGGCAAGACTGTGGAACCAACCTAGATGCCCTTCAATAGAAGAATGAATGAAAAAAATGTGGCATTTATACACAATGGAGTATTACTCGGCATTAAAAAATGACAGAATCATAGAATTTGCAGGGAAATGGATGGCATTAGAACAGATTATGCTAAGTGAAGCTAGCCAATCCCTAAAAAACAAATGCCAAATGTCTTCTTTGATATAAGGAGAGTAACTAAGAACAGAGTAGGGACGAGGAGCATGAGAAGAAGATTAACATTAAACAGGGATGAGAGGTGGAAGGGAAAGGGAGAGAGAAGGGAAACTGCATGAAAATGGAAGGAGAACCTCAGGGTTATACAAAATTACATACAAGAGGAAGTGAGGGGAAAGGGAAAAATAATACAAGGAGGAGAAATTTATTACTGTATAGGGGGTAGAGAGAGAAGAGGGGAGGAGACTGGAGGGGAGGGGGGATAGTAGAGGATAGGAAAGGCAGCAGAATACAACAGACACTAGTATGGCAATATATGAATCAATGGATGTGTAACTGATGTGATTCTGCAATCTGTATATGGGGCAAAAATGGGAGTTCATAACCCACATAAGTCAAAGTGTGAAATATTATTTATCAAGAACTATGTAATGTTTTGAACAACCATATATAAAAATTTAAAAAAAGAGATAACTAAATTCGGTGAATAATGCACGAGAATCCTAATATTTCTACAGTTTAAAATCAATGCCAGTAGATTCCAATGGGACATGATGTGTATTTTGACGTTCATTTTTATTCAACAATGGTACATTACTATTTCATGAGTTTATGCACATCATAGGATATATATTTCATCCACAAATTAGCAAATTTATAGGCATTTGATTGAATTTCAATCGCTTCCTGCTTTACAATATATGCATTCCTCCAGGTTTCCTGACTGGTCTTTTCATGAGACTTCTTTCCAAACATATTATTTTCAATTTCCATAATCACTTTTGAAGCAAAACTCACACACTGTTCATGATAAACCAAAACACTAATATTACCATTAGATGTATAAATGGTGGGAATGAATGATTGTATATCAATATAAGATTTCCTGTAATTTTCCAGATATCAGTTCAATCCATTATTTAATGTTGGAACAAGTTATATTATTTATTCACAGTATTGTCTATTCATGCTTTATCTCTATATTCATAGACACAGGGTGCACCTCTTTGTACCCCCAATACTAATTTTACGTCTTCAATATATTGTTTCCAGAAATGGTGGACGAAATACTCATGTCACCTGATCTACATATACATTTTTTCACAGTAATATTCTGGACAAATAATGTAATGGTCACGGTTATGATTGCACGAAGGACTAAATGAAAAGTGAACATGGATTACTAAAAACATCTATGTCCAGGTTGCCTAATGCTCTTAACTGTCAATCCTATTGGTGACTACATATTTTTTTCTTCCAAAGATTATGTATTCAAACTCAACCCTGTTGAAAATGTCTAATCCTATCACTCACTTTATACTTTGCCTGATTTCATAATGTCTCTATTGATATCTGCTTTTCTACATTTTTTCCCAGCTCATCATAGTGACTGACTCTTCATATGTGCTGACATTTACATTCACTCTCTAACCGAAACCCTATTGTTAAAGAACTTTTGTCCAAATCAAATACTCACTCTTCTTCCTAAACCTACCGACTAGCTTCATAATCTTACTGACTATCCCTTTTTGACTGGATGTTCTCTTCTACATTCAATCATCCAAGGTACAAAGTCCTATGCCATTGTGTATTGAATTAACTGAGACATCTTTGCAGAACATAATTCAAAGCTAATTATCCCAATCAAGGGCTCAATGCCCTTCTGGGCTTCAAATCATACCTAGATTTCTGTTCTCATACTTATATTTAACCTCCATATTCTTGTAAATATCGAAGGTCCCCAACACTATTATTCATCACACAGAATGATTCCTAACACAAATCGAACCTGTTATTAACCCGAAACATACACTGTTCCCTCAATCTCATTTTACAGAAGAGCAGGGATAGAGTTGTTCTTACAATACAGGAAAGAAGGGGACAGTCCACCTGCTGAGAACCTCAAAGGTCCATGCAGAAATGATACCTGGACAAGTTGTAGGCAGGTATAAAGGACCTGAGTGAGCAAAACTCATCTTCCATGGCAAAACACCTGGTCAGGATGAAGGGATGTGTCTTAATCAGCCTCTCTCTTCTTATTGTAGAGAAGACTGACAAAACCAGACCTGTGTGTAGAGCTGTTCCTGGGTGCCTATCGTTGATATTTCATTCTAACTTGTGAAAGTGTCACAGGAAGTAGGGGCCGGCTCCATTTCATGGGACCCTTGGAAGCAACTGTTAGGGAAAAGTGGTTGCCAAGGCAGTGACCTCATTCAGTTCCAAAGAAAGTGACATACCTCATTATTTGGTGATGGAACTCTCTGAACTTGGTATCCAAGAAGCCAGGCACCCAGAGGCAGTCCCAGTTCCAGTCCCAGTGGACTCGCTTGTTTGGATTTTCCAAGGACAAAATCAATCTTTCTTGGTACCTACTGATGTGAGGATGGCCAAATGCCAGAAGAGCTCTGAAGAGGGACCTTTCCTGAGAAAGCAGGTAGTGGCTCACCACTTTTTCCTGACAACTTCACAGAGTTGGCCATGGAAACCAGATCTGAAAGAGGACAGGCCATTTTGGGAGAACATAGTATGGCTCACCAGTCATAGGACACTCCTTCTAATCACAGACATACTTGGGGGAAGGAGCTGCCTTTGTGGGAGTGGGTATGGCTTTGTGGTTCTGTCTCATGTTCTGAGAATAGGTAGGAAAGGCGTTTTTTTGTTGTTGTTTTTTTTTTGTTTTTGGTTTTCAGTGGACTGTTCTAGTAAGTCGTTTGACAAGGCAAGTATTTCCATGTCTGTGTATTCCACTGTGTCCGTTGTTGTAAACATTAGAAAAGAAAATGCATTAATGAATGTGTCCTTTAAAGTATAAATATTCCCAAAATTCATCCTGCCCAATATATGAATGAACTGCAGCTTGTCTTATCGAAGGGAAACACCTGCTATCTTCCCAAGTTAATGTTTTCTTCCTGTATTCTGGCCAGTCTCCAGAATAGGCTCATGGTTTTGTGTCCACGATATGTACCACCTCCAAGCTCTGTGACATGGTCATGTACTGGATAGCTGAAAAGAATGGCGAGCATCTCAGAAAACTTAGATATCAGTGTGACCAAGAAACTCTCAGTGGAGAGACCCTGCTTTGGACCTTTTGCTTAAGTACTGTTTTGTTACACTGAATATCTGGAAGGTCTTTGCTTCAGGGCACCCCGTTGTGAAGCCTGAAGAATATAGTTTTGAAATGGAAATGAATAGGCATCACCTGTGGCTCTTTGCTTAATTGCTTTGGAAATGGATGTGGCTGAATTAGCCTCTTGGCCTTCTTTGTGGCTGTGATTTAGATTCTCAGCACATGATGGATATAAAGAATGATCCCATGTGTGCGTCCAAAACTATAATGGCAAAAAATCAGTCATTGTGGATGAAGTCTCTCGTCTTCCTCTGTTAGGTTCCTGACCTCCATCAAGTGTGAATAGGGATTCTTTGGGTCAAATGAGTTCTTCAAAGCCCTGATGAGGTTCTTGGGTTTTCGCATGACTCCAAATCACATATAGAATCTATACCTGAAAGTCAGTAGGCCTCAAATTGTAGAAACAGAGCAGTATTAACGGCAGGCTTATTTGATCACTTCTGGTTCACAGGAGGGCTGTCAAGGCCACCCTGACTTTAGGCAAATGAGGGGCAAGTGAGCTTTTTTTGGACACAGTCTTGGGCTGTGCCCCTGATGGAAAACTCCAGCCAGAGGTTACGATGAGTGACTATATGGAAGAAGATGAGGGCCATGTGGGAATGTTTTGGTTTTAATTTTGGCCATTTGTTTGGCGGTTGGAAGAAATGACTGGGTCCACTTGGGCTTGAACTTTGGTGTGATTCCCCTTAGAGACTGAGTTGTGAAACTGAACTCAGAGAAGTATTGCCATGAATTTTGTTTGGATTTTAGGAGGCCACGCATGTGAGTCGCCCTTGTAAACTGAGATCTAGGGCCAGGGTGGCTTTCCACAGAGCACTGGGAATCTCTGCCAGGATATCACATGATTTTATTCTCAAAGACATGGCAGCCATATTTGAGAGTCGAAAAATACATAGGCCTCACATTGTAGACTTTAATGGGCCTGGCATCATGTGACCATTTTGGCACTCTTTCAGAAGCCTTGCCTGTGAGAGTTCTCCAGAGCTTTTATTGAATTGAGCTTCCTCAACATTTAATGGTTACTGAATGAATGGAAAGCCACAGTGCCTCCAACTTCATCCTTGAAAAATGGCTAGATAAATACCATGAAAATTTTGAAATTCCCATGACCAGGTGGCACTGGAGAACCTTTGGATGTCCTATTGCTGATCAAGAGTATACCAGACAGTGCCTTGATTGACTGGGTTTCATGAAAATGGTGTAGTACAGAGATGCCAGTAAGTTAGAGCCTGCTGAGTAGTGGTCCTAGAGCAGTTTTGGGCAGGTGTGTGATAAATCACCAGTGGTAGGGTCATGAGGATCTACCATTGTATTCCAAATGGCATGTTACTTACATGGTGCAGCCAGCAGACCCTTATATGTAAAGGCATCTTGTTATATGGAGAGGTTTCAGGGCAATGTTGAGAATTAGGTTGATATGGACAAGGGGGCAATGGGGCAAGCTATGAGGGATAGAAGCCTGGTTGGTGCATTCTCCTGCATACCCTGGCACACCACACGTGACAGAACTCCCTCCAGCATTGTGTCCCAGTTTACCTCCTTGTATGTCATGAAGCAAATACCAAACTCCGAGTGCAGTAGCAAAAACACGACAAAAAGTGGACCAGGACCAAATGGCTTCACAGTCCACATGGGGAGAAACTTAGTCCCCAGTGGTCACAGTTTACCTACAAAGAGATAATGCAGCACTGCTGCTCATCTTTATTGGAATATAAGAACCCATGTCCTCCAGGTCACATAAATGCAGACCCAGATTTGATGGTCTCACACAAAGAATTCAAATCTCCTGACAACAACATATTTTTCAAGTGCCCAACCTCACAGAAATTTTCTCAAAAAGTTTTTAGGCCAGAAGAGCTCCATGTTTGTGGAGTGTTAACCCAGTCCCTTACTTTTGGAAACTCCTCTACCACCTCCAAGATTGTGAACTCCTGAGCATTTCCATTCCAGATATGTATTCACTGATTTTCTAACTCTTCTCCTCCAATTGTGTCTTAATTGGGGCAAAGGTATTGACAAGGCATTGCTCTGGATGAGAGTGGAAGGATATTTATGCAGCACATATTTGCATACACATTGGATTCATTTTTCAATTTTCCTATTGAAATAGTGAATCCCTGACACTAACCCGAACCTATTAGGCTCAGACTACTCAACCTAATAAAAAGGAGAAAAATAACCCAAACAAATATAAATACAAGCAGTTCAGAGGAGGCATGTTGTATATTTGGACTTGCCTTTTGCACTATATAAGGTAGGAGTTATAAATCTAGTCAATTTTTAATTGAAATAGTTCTCCATGTGTTTTTAAAGTTAACAGATATGTGAATTCTTGTTTCCAATTCTCTGTAGTCATTTCACCCATGTATATTTATATACATATATAGAATCCTACCAGGTATCACATGTACATTTTTGGGAGGTGGCTGACTTGGCAGATACAAATTGTGAGAAGAGTTCACTCCTCTTAAACGCTGTTGGAACTGAAAATTCAACCTACAAGCTTCCTAGTAGAACAACATTATACATAAGCTCATGTTCAGTAAAATAAATATTTTTGCATCTGTGGATGATATATATTTAATGATGAATTTTGTTTGGCATATATATTGCTACTTTTTAATGTCTATTTGTGTTTTTTTTTTGTATATATACATACACTCTGTAGATTTTTCAAAATATGAAATATGTGTCTTATATACACTCTCTTAATTCATTCATGTTCATGTACTTGGATTTATAATCAACTTTTCACAAGATTATTCTCAGACATATTCATTTAACTGAAATACATGTTTGTTTCCTAGTACTGAAAACTAACTTCAGTGAATGGTGCATACAAATCCTAATAATTCTACAGTAACTAACCCAGTCTAACATCAATGCAAGTAGATTCCTATGGCACATGATATGTAATTTGACGTTCATTTGTATTCAACACTGGTACATTACTATTTCTTCAGGGTTTGCACATCATAGGATATACATTTCATCCACAAGTTCACAAATTTATAGGCATTTGTTTCAACTTTAATCACTTCTTGCTTCAGAACACATGTATTGTCAGGGTTTCTTGACTGGTCTTTTCATGAGAATTCTTTCCAAACACATTATTTTCAATTTCCATAATCACTATTGAAGCAAAACTCACACACTCTTCATGATAAACCAAAACACTAATATTACCATTTCATGTATAATTGGTTGGAATGAATGATTGTATATCAATATAAGATTTCCTGTAATTTTTCAGATATCAGTTCAATACATAATTTAAATTTGGAACAACTTATATTATTTATTCACATTATGGTCTATTCATGCTTTATCTCTATATTCATAGACACAGGGTACACCTCTTTGTACCCCCAAAACTAATTTTATGTCTTCAATATATTGCTCCCAGAAAAGGTGGTAGAAATACTCATGTCACCTGATCTACATAAACATTTTATCACAGTAATATTTGGAACTAAAAATGTGAAGGTCACACTTAAGACTGTACCGAAGCCAAAAGGGAAATTGTACATGGATTACTAAAACATCCATGTCCAGGTTGCCTAATGCTCTCAAATGTCAATCCTATTGGTGACGACATATTTGTTTCTTCATAAGATTATATATTGAAACTCAACCTTGTAGAAAATGTCTAATCCTATCACTCATTTTATACTTTGCATGATTTCATAATGTCTCTATTGATATCTGCTTTTCTACATATTTTCCCAAGCTCATCATAGTGACTCACTCTTCATATGTGCTGACATTAACATTCACCCTCTAACCAAAACCCTATTAGGAAAGAACTTTTGATACAAATCCTATACTCACTCTTCTTCCTAAACCTACTGACTATCTTCTTAATCCTACCTACTATCCCTTTTTGACTGGATGTTCTCTTCTACATTCAATCATCCAAGGTACAAGGTCCTATGCCATTTATTATTGAATTATCTGAGACATATTTGCAGAACATAATTAAAAGCTAAGTATCCCAGTCAAGGGCCGAATGATTTCTGGCCTTCAAATCTTACTTAGATTTCTGTTTTTGTACATTTATTTCAACTCTATATTCTTATAAATATCGTAGGTACCCAATACCATTATTCATCGCACAGAATGATTCCTAACTGAAATTGAACCTGTTATTAACCCGAAACATACACTGTTCCCTCAATCTCATTTTACAGAAGAGCAGGGAAAGAGTTGTTCTTACAATACAGGAAATTAGGGTACCTTCCACCTGCGAGAACCTCAAAGGTCCATTCAGAAATGATACCTGGAGAAGATTTAGGCAGGTATAAAGGACCTGAGAGAGCAAAAGTCATCTTCCATGGCAAACAACCTGGTCAGGATGAAGGGATGTGTCTGAATCAGCCTCTCTCTTCTTATTGTAGAGAAGATGGACAATACCAGCCCTGGGTGAAGAGCTGTTCCCAGGTTCCTCTGGTTGATATACCATTCTAACTAGTGAAAGTGTCACAAGAAGTAGAGGCCGGCTCCATCTCATGGGACCCTTGGAAGCAACTCTTAGGACAAAGTGTTTGCCAAGGCAGTGACCTCATTCAGTTCCAAAGAAAGTGACATACCTCATTTCCTTGGTGATGGAACTCTCTGAACTTGGTATCCAAGAAGTCAGGCACCCAGAAGCAGTCCCAGTCCCAGTATCAGTGGGCTCACTTGGTTGGATTTAACAAGGAAAGAGTCAGTCTTTTTTGGTACCTACTGATGTGAGGAAGGACAAATGGAGGAGAGCTCTGAAGAGGGACCTTTCCTGAGAAAGCAGGTAGTGGCTCACCACTTTTTCTTGACACCTTCACAGAGTTGGCCAAGGAAACCAGATCTGATAGAGGACAGGCCATTTTGGGAGAAGATAGTATGGCCCACAAGTCAGAGAACACTTTGGATAGTCACAGACCTACTTGAGGGAAGGAGGTGCCTTTGTGGGAGTGGGTGTATGTTTGTGGTTCTGTCTCATGTTCTGAGAATAGGTAGGAAAGTCGGTTTTTTCGTTTGCAGTGGACTATTTCTAGTAAGTCGTTTGACCAGACTAGTGTTCCTATGTCTGTGTATTTCACTGTGTCCGTTGTTGTAGACATTTGAAAAGATAATGCATTAATATATGTCTAGTCTAGTATAAATCTTCCCATAATTCATCCTGGCCAATTAATGAATGGAATGCAACCTGTCTTATCCATGGGCAACACCTGCTATCTACCTAAGTTCCTGTTTTCTTCCTGAATTCTGGCCATTCTCCAGAATTGGCTCATGGTTTTGTTTCCAAGATATGTACCACCTCCAAGCCCTGTGACATGGCCATGTACTGGATAGCTTAAGAGAATGGCGAGATTCTCAGAAAACTCAGATATCAGTGTGACCAGGAAAGTCTCAGTGGAGAGACCCTACTTTGGATCTTTTGCTTAACTATTGTTCTGTTGCCCTGAATGTCAAATATCAGTGTGACCAGGAAAGTCTCAGAGGAGAGACCCTACTTTGGATCTTTTGCTTAACTATTTTTCTGTTGCCCTGAATGTCTGGAAGGCCTTTGCCTCAGGCCACCCCTCTGTGAAGCCTGAGGAAAACAGTTTTGAAATGGAAATGAATGGGCATCATCTGTGGCTCTTTGTTTAATTGCTTTGGTAAGGGATGTGGCTGAATTAGCCTTTTGGTCTTATGTGTGGCTGTGACTTAGATTCTCAGCTCCTGATGGATCTAAAGAATGATCGCTTGTGTCCATCCAAAACCATAATTGCAAAAAGATCAGTCATTGTGGATGAAGTCACTTGCCTTCCTCTGTTAGGTTCATGACCTCTATCAAGTGAGAATAGGGATTCTTTGGATGAAATGAGTTCTTCCAAGCCCTGCAGTGGTGCTTGGGTTTTCACATGACTCCAAATGAAATAAAGAATCTATATCTGAAAATCAGTAGGGCTCAAATTGGAGAAACAGAGCAGTATTAAAGGCATGCTTATTTTGTCACTCCTGGTTCACAGGAAGGGTGTCCAGGCCACCCTGACTTTAGGCAAATGAGGGGCAAGCGAGCTTATTTTGGAAACTGTCTTTGGCTGCGCCCCTCATAGAAACCTTCGCCAGAGGTGAGGATGAGTCTGTACATGGAAGAGGATTAGTGTCATGTGGAGGTGTTTTGGTTATAATTTTGGTCATTTGTGTGTCGGTTGGAAAAAATGACTGTGTCCACCTGGGCTTGAACTCTGGTGTGATTCCCCTTAGAGACTGAGTTGTGGAACTAAAGTCAGAGAAATATTGCCATGAATTTTGTTGGAATTTTAGTAGGCCATGCATGAGACTCGCCATTGGAAACTGAGATCTAGGCCCAGGGTGGCTTTCCACAGAGCACTGGGAATCTCCGCCAGGATATAACATGATTTTATTATTAAAGACTTGGCAGGCTGAGTTGAGAGTCAAAACACACATGGGCCTCACCTTGTAGACCTCAATGGGCCTGGCTTTATGTGGCCTCTTTGGGCACTCTTTCAGAAGCCTTGCCTGTGAGAGTTCTTTAGAGCTTTCATTGAAATGAGCTTCCTCACCATTTAATGATTCCTGAATGAATTGAAACCCACAGTGACTCCAACTTCATCTTTGAAAAATGGTTAGATAAATACCATGAAATTTTTGAAATTCCCATGACCAGGTGGCACTGGAAAACTTTTGGATGTCTTATTGCTGATCATGAGTATACCAGACAGTACCTTGATTTACTGGGTTTCATGAAAATGGTTTAGAACAGAGATGCCAGTGAGTTGGATCCTGCTGAGTAGTGGCCCAGAGCAGTGGTGTGCAGGTGTTTGATAAAACATCAGTGGTAGGGCCATGAGGATCTACCATTGGATTCCAAATGGCTTGTGACTGACATGGTGTAGCCAGCAGACCCTTATATGTAAAGGAATCTTGTTATATGGAGAGGTTTCAGGGCAATGTTCTGAATCATGTTGCTATTGTCAAGGGGGCAAGCTACGTGGGATAAAATACTGTTTGGTGCATTCTCCTCCAGACCCTTCCCCCCACACCTGACAGAATTCCTCCAGTACTGTGTCCCATTTGAACTCATATTTTGTGAAGCAAATACCAAACTCCCAGAGCAGCAGCAAAAACACCACGAAAATTAGAGGATGGCCAAATGGCTTCACAGTCCACACGAAGAGACAATTAGCCCTCAGAGGCCACAGTTTACCTACAAAGAGAGAATTCAGCACTGTTGCCTCATTTCATTGGAAAGTAAGTAACCATGTCATCCAGATCGCATAGATGCAGACCCAGCTTTGATGGTCTCACTACAAAGTAAGCTAAAGCTCCTGACAACAGCATATATTTCAAGTGCTCAACCTCAGAGGCAGATCCTCAAAAATATTTAGGCCAGCAGAGCTCGAGGTTTGTGGAGTGTTTACCCTGTCCATTACTTTTAGAAACTCCTCTACCAACTCCAATGATGTGAAATCGGGAGCATTTTCCAATCCAGATAGGTATTCACAAATTTTTTAACTCTTCTCCTCTAATTGTGTTTTTCTTGAGGCGAAGGTAATGTCAAGGCATTGTTCTGGATGAGAGTGGAAAGATTTTTCTGTAGCATATGTTTGCATACACATTGGATTCAATTTCCTGTTTTCCATTCAATATACTGAATCCCTGAAACTAACCCATACCCTACCAGACTCTGACTACTAATCCTAATATGATGGAGAAAAATAACCCAAACAGAATAGAAATACAAGTAGTTCAGAGGAGGCACGGTGTATAGTTGGACTTCCCTTCTGCATGATACAGAGTAGGAGTTATAAATCTAGTCAATTGTTTGTTGAAATAGTTCTCCATGTATTTTTAAAGTTAACAAACATGTGAATTCCTGTCTCCCTTTCTCTGTAGCCTATTCAGCATGTGTATTTTAATATGGACATATACAATCCTACCTGGTACCACACGTTTGTTCTTGTGATTTGGCTTACTTGGCAGATACAAATTGTGAGACGAGATCACTCCTACTAAACCCTGTTGGTACTGAATATTGAAACAATGGGTGAGCTTCCTAGTTGAACAACATTATACATAAATCCATGTTCAGTAAAATGAATATTTTTGGATCTGTGGATGATATATATTTTATGATGAATTTTGATTGACATATATTGCTACTTTTTTTGTCTGTGTGTACTCTCCAGATTTTTCTAAATATAAAATATATGTGTCTTATGTACACTCCCTAAATTCATTCATGTTCATGTATGTGGATTTATAATCAACTATTCACAAGATTATTCTCAGAAATATTCATCCACCTGAAATTTGCCTAATGCTCTCAAATGTCAATCCTATTGGTGACTACATATTTGTTTCTTCCTAAATTATGTATTCAAACTCAACCCTGTTCAAAATGTCTAATCCTATCACTCACTTTATACTTTGCCTTATTTTGTAATGTCTCTATTAATATCTGCTTTACTTCATGTTTTCCCAAGTTCATCATTGTGACTGACTCTTCACCTGTGCTGACTTTAACAATCACTCTGTAACCGAAACCCTGTAGCTAACGAACTTTTGTTCCAAATCCTATACTCACACTTCTTCCTAAACGTACTATCTTCCTATTTCTATCAACAATCCCTTTTTGACTGGATGTTCTCTTCTACTTTCAATCATTATAGTAAATGTCGGGCGAGCTTCGCAGGAGGAAACCACCAACAGCCTATCTCATGCAACAGCAAAGGGTTTATTGAGTGTCCAGCATGCTGGTTCTCAGAGCTCACTTGAATAGAGCAGATAGCCCTGAGAATCGCTTAAGTAGAGCTTATATACTTTACCTGGAGAGGGCAGGGAGGGAAGTTTATTGATGGATCAGGGCGAGTGGGCGATTTGCGTGCAACTGGGTGAGGGAGCACATTCTGCAGTTGGGCAGTTGGGGACAGCACATACTGGGAACAAGATTTGCAAGCATTTCTCAAGATTTCAACAGTGTTTTGTTAAGCATACAGAAAAACAGGAAGTGACAAGTACCTATTTTATTAACCTTTTATTCCCCAGTTCTTCTTCTGGCTACTTTTAATCATAAAAATGATCATTGGGGGGTGTCACATTCTATGTATACTAGTGGGGTATTACCATAAGTTTAACTCGTCCAATTTGAGCCTGGAGAAAAGAAATTACACGGTTGAGAAAACAGGGTTTAATAGTTAGCAATAATATGAGGATTATTATTGGACCGGCCAGGGTTGATAAAAACGTAGTTAACCAGGAAGACTGTGTGAACCAAGACTTAAACCACCTTTTTTGGGCCTCTCTATCTCTTTGATGCTTTTCAAGGAATCTTTTTAATTTACTCTTAGATTTTATTACAAGTCCAGTATGCTCGGCATACAAACAACTTTCTTCTCTCAATGCAGCACAGAGGCCCCTTCTCTCATGACAAGGAGGTCCAACCCTCGAGTGGTCTGAAAAACAACTTCAGGGAGAGAGGTAAAAGACTCATGCAAAGCTCTGATGGAGGTTTCTAATATCTTAGTTTTGGTCTATTGCTGTCATTTGTTGGGTCATTTGTTGAGTCCCATGGACAAAGGCAGTGGTTCCCGTGGCCACCAGTGCAGCAATTTCTATTCCTAATATGATGGCTAAGTTGAGGGATATATATTTTCAGTGGAACCGGGTTGAATGCCCCCCTATTTGATCTTCAAATGAACTTGCATTGTGATAGAGCACTCTGGGAAACATCTGCACGATTACACAATTAATCACATCTGTTGACCATTTCATGAAAACATTAACAATGTTTAAGTATATAGAATCATGCTGTAGTAGGGACGGACAAGGCAACTCACCTAAGATAGCACTGAAGACAGGGAAACAGTCCTATTTGGTGGCAACCAGATTCAGAGGGCATTGATTCTGTTGTAATCAAGTAATCCTCTGAAACCCAAGTTTAGGTAGTTTTAGAATTTTGTACCCAACATGTAATGGAAGGGGCTCAGAAGTTCACAGTCTGCAGAAGTTGAAAAAAGCAGTTTTGTTTCTGTTTTTTCCTCGGTTCTGGGCAAGTTAACTTTTCAAGGACACCTGGGAGGGAAAGAGCTTTTTCTTCCCTTTCTTATTTTCCCATTGCCAGCTGTTACCACGGAGCCCAGTTGCTAACTTCGTTAACTTAGAAATGTAGCCATCTCTGTGAAGCCCCATGTCAAGGCCAGAGGCCTTGTTCACATATTTTTGTGAAAAACTAGTAAGGGGGTGTCTTGATTAGGAGTGCTAATTTTTTTAGCCAGTGGCCAAGTAGAACAGGGCAACATGAAAATAGGAAGTTTAACTACATTGAACTTTTTTATAGGGACTCTTTTGCTGAAAGTCCTAAAGTCAGCCATGGTGAAGACTTCTGGAGAAGGTCAGTTAAAGACTTTTCTGTGGGCCTGGTAGAGAGGGGTAAGACGGAGAAGGTGGGGCTGAGAGCAGCTCAGAGTATCTGAGAATGAGAAAAGAGAGATGTAAAAAAATAATTGGAAAGTGGTTTGGAATTTTCCTAGCAACAAATATTTGAGCAGTAGAACAGGTAGAGCAAAGAAGAAGATGGTTGTGAGTATCCCAAAACACATGTTAGGGACTTTAAATTCTTAGTAAACTGTTTTAAGTGATGACAAAGCAACTTTAAAGGCCATTTTCATTACATCTTGGATATGGGTCTGAGGGCTCTCCTCAGCTGGTTTGAGCTTTGGGTTAGTTGGTAAGAGGACCTGGTGGGACCCGGTGCGTTCACTGACAGGAGAAGAGAGGAGTGAGTGGGTGGAGGGGTACCTCAGTACCTGCTACGTCAGCAAGGGGGCAATGGTCTGAGAACCAGCAGAGATATGGGTTTTTGATCTAATAATTGTAGTGGAGAAATCAGGTTGCTGAGGTGGGAGTGACAGCAGAGACTCTGGAGCAGAAGGCTGAAGGTGAGGATCTATTGGATAAGCATAGTTCAGGATGTGAGCAAAGAAGGGAAAAGGCCTCTACATAGTGGAATCTCCTTTTACCCTTTTGAGCACCAGCAGATGTTAAAAAGGTCACACAGGATTTGAGGATCTAGAGTCCCCTCTGGTTGCCATCAGTTTTTGTTTTCTAATTCGTAATATGGCCAATGCTGTGTACTGAATTTAATGCGGAGTTTGGGTTCCATCAGGCAGCCCCTGTATGCTCACATCCCCATGACTTACAGAAGAAGTCGGCTTTTCCCCCACACAGCCATGGCTGTTTATGGCTTTGACAGTCGGCCGGGTAAACACAGTAATCTAGGCTAGCCAACCTGCATCTGGCTCGTGTGTCCCTACATCCATAATGTTTGTTTCCATTATCTATGGTAAGGAAGGGATTTAATGGAATTTTAGTGGGATCCTCTTCATCAGGGATATCCCATTAGGAAAGACCTATAGCCAGCTGACAAATGTCTGGGTGGAGAGATGGTCACCAGGTCCCTAAGTGGGCTGTTTGCGAGATAGATTATACTTCTTTTCCAGTAGAATTTGTGATCAGCCAACGCTGCTGAACGGGCTGATGAGGGTTAGGACTACTTGTGGCCGAGGGATGAGTCTATAGGCTTATCCACATGGTGAATATGCAATTTGAAAGTGTTACCAGTCTTTTCCAGTTTCCAGCCAGAGTGTGGACAGGGCGCAGGCTTGAGATGAGAGGCAAGGATCCAGGAAGTGATTCCGTCTACCTTTACCACTGTAGATGTTATAAGTACCACCTGGTATGGTCCTTTCCAGTGGGGTTCCAGGGATGACACCTGATATCATCTTACGTACATGAATCTCTTACTTGATATCGATGTGGAGTCCCCTCGTCCCCAGTTTGGTAGGCAGTGGCCAGCTTTTTCCACAGGTATCACTGAGATCTTTCAAGAGCCTTAAGTCTGTCAAGCAAGGGGGTGTGAAAGGGAACGTTAGGTCTTAGAGTTGGGCTTTGGTCCATTACTGGAGGAGAGGCACCCTAGATATTCACAGGGGGTGTGGTTACTCAAAGAAACAGAGGGCGTATTTCTTGCACGGAACATTGTATAAGGCATGAGCATAGTCTAATCATTTATGCTGGTCTCTAAGCTTAATTTTGTTGAGGTCTCTTTAATGGTTCTATTCATTCTTTCTACCTGTCCTGAACTCTAGGGTCTGTAAGCACAATAAAACTTCCAATGAATCCCCAGGTTCCTGGCTAACCCCTGACTTACTTGGGCCACGAACGCCGGTGCATTATCAGACCGTATTACCTTTGGCAGGCCGTATCTTTGAAAAATGTCTTTCAGGATCTGCTTGACCACCATTTGCACTGTTTCTTTTTTTTTTTTCTTTTAGTGGGGAAGGCTTCAATCCATCCTAAAAATGTATCTACAAAGACTAGAAGATATTTATGTCCATACCTTGCTGGCTTAATTTCAGTAAAGTCAACTGCCCAGAATTGTCCTGGTCTGGTTCCTCGTAGGTGCTTTCCTGCAGGAAGCTTGGAAGGGTAAGCATTTACCAATTGATGGACTCGACAGGCTTTTTTTACCCATTTAGTTATTTCTTTTTGCTGTGAGTCAGTTAGTGGAAAACTCTCTTCTTGATACTTCAGAAATACCTGCAGGTTCTTTGAACCAAGGTGAGTGAGTTGACATATTTAGAGCTGTGACTATAGGAGTTTTTAGTGAAGGATTTAGAAATTCCACTTGGGGGCCTTCAGGGTTAAAAGTTATTTTTGCCCGGTACTTGGTGAGCAGATCTCTGCCCATCAATGGGGCTAGGAATTCTGGGATTACTAGGAAGGAGTGATGGATTTTTCCTTTCCCCAGGTCCATGATCCTCTTAGTTGTCCAAGCCCGATATTTACTGTCATCAGGCCCTTGAACTAGAGACCTTTTATTTGATAGAGGGCCCAATGTGACACTAGGGATGAGTATATTGCCCCTTTATCCACTTCAAAGATTACTGGGGTCCCCTCCACTTCAAAAGTTACCCTGAACTCGGGGAGGAGATCTGAGCCCCGACTTTCATAGTCATCCTCCAGAGTCAGAATGGCTGACTGGAGTGGCTGTCCCTCTCTAGTGCACTCTTTGGCCCAGTGTCCTTTTTTTTGTACAGTAGGTACATTGATCTGAGGCCAGGGGTGGCCTCTGGCATGGGACCAGGTATCCCTTCCTGTCTCCCTGTTTCTTAATTTCTGGCCCTTTTGTTGTTGTGACCAGGACCTTAGTCAACGCCTTATTCTGTCTTTTGTTTCTTTTATCCTCACTTTGCTTCATTCTCTTCCTCAGTTTCTCTCTTAAGGTATATTTTCTTGGCTTCTCTGACTAAATCTCTCAAAGTCATATCTTGTAATCCATCTAAGCATTGTAAATTTCTTTTAATATCCAGGGCAGCTTGCCCAATAAAGGCCATCATGACAGATGCCTTTTGATCCTCTGCCTGAGGATCGAAAGGAGTATATCTCCTACTTGCCTCCATAATTCTCTCTAGAAACATAGAGGGAGATTCATCAGGCCTTTGAATAATCTCTATTACCTAGGCCAAATTAGTTGGTCGCCTAGTGGCCACTCGGATGCCCACTATTAGAACCTGGCGATAAGTGGACAGATGCTTTCTAACTTCAATGGTGTTGGTGTCCCAGTTGGGTTGTTTCAAAGGAAAACCAGCTTTGATTAAGTTGGGAAGATGTATCACTCTCCAATCTGGTCGGAGGACATTTTTTTATAGCTTCCAGGAAGATTCTCTTTTGTTCCTCTGTCGTGAAGAGAGTCCCTAGGAATTGTTGACAGTCATCCCAAGTAGGCAAATGTGAAAATATCAATGACTCAACCAGACCTGTGAGCCCTGTGGGGTCCTCGGAAAAAAGGGGGATTGTTATATTTCCAGTTATATAGGTCGGAAGAGGAGAAAGGCCAATATTTGTAGGCTTGCATTTTCCCCCCATGGCCTTCGTCAATCAATGGTCTGTAGAGACATAGTGGGAGCATCACAGGAGTTCCAGGGTTTTCAATCATTCACCACCATCAAGTTTCCTTAGCTGGGCTAGCTTCCTCCTGTGGAGGAGGGGCTGTGTGTGCTGCGGGGGAGTTATCTGGAGGGCGCTGGGCCAGCTTATATTCCTCCAGTGGTAGAGAGGCTGAGTCAGCTGCAGGGGAATCACTTAGAGGGTGTTGGTGGTTGGGGGACGAAGGCAGGGTATAATAAGGGGGAAGAGAGTCCAGAAGAGTCAAATCTTTTGACTCAGGGATTACAAAGGGTGGAGGAGGAGGAGGAGCAGAGGGTTTGAGAGATCATGGGGGAAGGAGTAGGAGCAGGGGAAGGGACAAAGAAAGGCTTCACCCATTGAGGAGGAGATTTGCAGAGGTCCAGCAAAGTTAAGATATATGGCTGTTGATGCGGATGGCTATGTGTGCCCGGGTGAAAGACAATATCTCTGACTTCTTAAATTAGTGGGAAGTAGAAAGATCCTTCTAAGGGCCATCCAAATTCAAAGGTGGGCCATTCTGAGGCACAGAGATTCTGAAAGGTCCAGCGTTTAACTAAAAAAGAAAGATTCTGAGCCCTTAAGCGGACTTTGGTGCAGTGATCAAGGGTCAGGGACAGGGGCATTGAAGTGCTGTGTCCCATAATGAAAGATACACAAAGAGTGAATGCAAGACACACGACACAGACAAGACAAGACAATAAAGACATTCAATGGACATCCAAAACTGAGACCAGGACTGAGTAGCCACCAAAACCCAATGGGCTGGCAATTCCGAATCAGATACAAAATATTACTGAGTCGAGGAGACTATTGTTCCTCGATTTCCCGAGTCTTTGGGAAGTTCCCCAGGGACGTGGCCTGTGGCTCTGTGACACATCTGTCAGCCACCATCGGAGAGAACTCATGCTCTTCATCGACAGCCATTTTGCCCAGCACTAACCTTAACACTGAAACAAGAAAGAGGCACCTTACTTAACCCAAGAGGAACCCGTTAGGGTCTTTTGTCCACCGCTGCCAAAACTCGGTGGAATCTCCATATGTAAAGGTCGGGTGAGCATGGAAGGAAGAGACCACTAACAGACTGTCTTATCCAACAGCAAAGGGTTTATTCTGGGTCCAGCATGCTGGGGCTCGGAGCTCACTTGAATAGAGCAGAGAGCCCTGAGAACAGTTTAAGCAGAACATACATATTTTCCTTGGAGAGGGCAGGGAGGGAAGTATACTGATGGGTCAGGGCGAGTGGTCGGTTTGCATGCAACCGGGTGAGGGAGTACATTCTACACTTTGGCAGTTGGGGACAGCACATTCTGGGAACAAGATTAGCAAACAGTTCTCAAGATTTCAACAGTGTTTTGTTAAGCATACAGAAAAACAGTAAGTGACAAGTACCTATTTTATTAACCTTTCACTACCGACTATCCTTTTTGACTGGATGTTCTCTTCTACATTCTATGATCCAAAGTACAAGCTCCTATGCCATTGTATATCAATTTTTTCAAAGCTAAGTATCCCAATCAAGGGCCCAGTGCCCTTCTGGGCTTCAAATGTTACTTAGATTTCTGTTTTTATACATATATTTCACCTATATATTTTTATACATATTGCAGGTTCCCAATACCATTATTTATTCAGCATAATGATTCCTAACCCAAATCAAACATGTTATTAACCCTAACCATACATGGTTCCCTCAATCTAACGTTACAGAAGAGCAGGGACAGAGTTGGTGTTACAATACAGGAATATAGGGAATCTTCCACCTGCTGATAACCTCAAAGGTCCATGCAGATATAATCTCTGGAGAAGATGTAGGCAACTCTGAAAGACCTGAGAGTGCAAAAGTCATCTTCCATGGAAAACAACCTGGTCAGGGTGAAGGGTTCTGTCTGAATCAGCCTCTCCGTTCTTAATGTAGAGAAGATGGACCAAATGATACCTGTGTGGAGAGCTACTCCTGGGTGCCTATGGGTGATATACCATTCTAACTTGTGAAAGGGTCACAGGAAGCAGGGGCAGCCTCCATCTCATGGGAAGCTTGGAAGCAACTCTTAGGACAGATTGGTTGCCAAGGCAGTGAACTCATTCAGTTCCTGACGGAAGTGACCTCACCTCACTTCCTTGGTGATGGAACTCTGTGAACTTGCGATCCAGGAAGCCAGTCAAACATTGACAGCCCCAGTCCCAGTCTCAGTGGTTTTACTTTTTGAATTTCCCAAGGACAGAGTCAGTCTTTCTTGGTACCTATTGATGTTAGGATGGCCAAATGGCAGGAAAACTCTGAAGAGGGGCCTTTCCTGAGAAAACAGGTAGTGGCTCACTGCTGGCTCCTGACAACTTCAGAGACTTGGCAAAGGACACAAAATCTGAGACAGGACAGGCCATTTTGGGGGAACCTAGAATGGCCCACAGTCAGAGGACACTCCAAATAGTCACAACCTACTTGGAGGAAAGAGGTGCCTTTGTGGGTGTGGGTGTGGGTTTGTGGTTTTGGCTCATGTTCTGAGAAGAGGTAGGAAATGAGGTTTGTTTGGTTTGGGGGGAATTGTTTCTAGTAAGTCATTTGACAATGCGAGTGTTTCTGTGTCGCTGTATCCCACTGTGTCCGTGATTGTAGATATTAGAAAAGAGAAAGCATCAATGGATGTGTCCTGTCTTTTAGAAAGCTTACCAGCATTCATGCTGCCCAATTTATAAATAGAATGCGGCTTGCCATAATGATGGGCAATACCTACGATCTTCCTAAGTTCCTGTTTTCTTCCAGAAATCTGGTCACTCTCCATAATAGGCTTATGGTTTTGTATCCAAGATATGTACCACCTCCATGCTCTGTGACATGGCCATGTACTGAATACCTGAAGTGAATGGCGAGCATCTCAGAAAACTCACATACCAGTGTGACCTGTAAAGTCTCATTGGAGAAACCCTGCTTTGGGCCTTTTGCTTACCTATTGTTCTGTTTCCCTGAATGTCAGGAAGGTCTTTGCCTAAGGAAAACGCTTTGTGAAGTCTGAAGAAAACCTTTTTCAAATAAAAAAGAATGGGCATCAGCTGTGGCTCTTTGCTTAATTGCTTTGCAAAGAGATGTGTCTGAATCAGCGTCTTGGCCCTGTGTTAGGCTGTAGCTTAGATTCTCAGCAACTGATGGATCTAAAGAAAGATCCCATGTGTGCATCCAAAACCAAAATAGCAAAAGAGCAGTCATTGTGGATGAAGTCTTTCGCCTTCCTCTGTAAGGTTTCTGACATCAATCAAGTGAGAATAGGGATCCTTTAGGTCAAATGAGTTCTTCAATTCCCTGCAGAGGCTAGCACATAGGTGGTTGGGTTTTCTCATGACTCCAATTCACATAAAGAATCTAAACCCCACAGTCAGTAGGTCTCAAATTTGAGAAGTGGATCAGTATTAACGGCAGGCCTATTTGATCACTCCTGGTTCACAGGAAGGGGGTCCAGGTCACTCAGAATTTAGGTAAATGAGGGGCAAGAAAGCGTATTTTGGACACTGTCTTGGGCTGCATTCCTCATGGAAATCTACAGTCAGAGGTTATGATGAGTGTCTATATGGAAGAAGGTGAGGGCCATGTGAGAGTGTTTTGGTATTAATTGTGGTTATTTTTGTGGCAGTTGAAAGGGATGACTGAGTCCACCTGAGTTTGAACTCTGGTGTGATTCCCTTAGAGACTGAGTACAGGAACTGAACTTAGAGAAGTATTGCCATGAATTGAGTTGGGATTTTAGAAGGCCAAGCATGAGAGTCACCCTTGGAAACTGAGATCTAGGCCCAGGGTGGCTTTCCAGAGACCACTGGGAATCTCAGGCTTGATATCACATGATTTTATTCTTAACGACTTGGCAGTCTTAGTTGAGAGTCAAAACACACATGGACGTTACATTGTAGACCTCAATGGGCCTGGATTTATGTGACCCTTTGGCCAATCTTTGGGAAACCTTGCCTGTGAGAGTTCTCCAGAACTTCATTTGAAATGAACTTCCACAACATTTAATGGTCCCTGAATGAATTGAAACCCACATGCTGCCAACTTCATCCTTGAAAAATTGCTAGATAAATACCATGAAATTTTTGAAATTCCCATGACCAGATGGCACTGGAGAAACTTTGGTTGTCCTGTTGCTGAACATGATTATGCAGGACAGTGACTTGATTGACTGAGTTTCATGAAAATGGTGTATAACAGAGATTCCAGGAAGTTGGACCCTGCTGAGTAGTGGGCCTAGTGCAGTGATGGGCAGGTGTGTGATAAAAAAACATCTGTGGTGGGGCCATGTGGATCTGCCATTGGCTTCCAATTGGCTTGTGACTGACATGATGCATCCAGCAGACGCTTCTATGTAAAGGTATCTTGTTATATGGAGAGGTTTCAGGCCAATGTTCAGAATCCGGTTGCTATGGTCAAGGAGGCAAGCTATGTGGAATAGAAGCCTGGTTGGTACATTCTTCTGCAGACCCTGACTCACCACAGGTGACAGAACTCCCTCCAGCACTTTGTCCCAGGTGAATTCCTTGTAATTCGTGAAGCAAATACGAAACTCCCAGTGCAGCAGCAAGCAACACCAGGAAAACTGGAGGATGACCAAATGGCTTCAGAGTCCACAAGAGTAGACAATTAGCCCCCAGTGGCCACAGTTTACCTACAAACAGAAAATTAAATACAGCTTCCTCATGTTTATTGGAAAATAAGAAATCATGTATTCCAGGTCACATAGACGCATACCCAGATTTGATGGTCTCACTACAAAGGAAGCTGAATCTCCTGACTACAACATATATTTCAAGTGCCCAACCTCAGAGGCAGTTCCTCAAGAAGTCTTTAGTCCAGCAGAGCTCCATGTTTGTGAAGTGTTTACCCTGTCCCTTACTTTTGGAATCTCCTCTACCACCTCCAAGTTTGTGAACTCGTGAGCATATTTGATTCCAGATATGTATTCACAGATTTTCTAACTCTTCTCCTCTAATTGTGTCTAACTTGGGGCCAAGGTAATCTCAAGGCATTGTTATGGATGAGAGTGGGAAGATACTTTTGTAGCATATATTTGCATAAACATTGGAATCATTTTCCAAATTTTCATTCAAAATACTGAATCCCTGACACAAACCCATGCCAACTAGACTCTGACTACTAATTCTAATATGATGGAGAAAATTAACCCAAACAGAATAGAAATACAAGCAGTTCAGAGGAGGAATAGTGTATCATTGGAATTGCCTTTTGCATTATATAGGGTAGGAGTTATAAATCTAGTCAATTTTTTGTTGAAATGGTTCTCCATGTGTTTTTAAAGTTAACAAATATGTGAATTCCTGTCTACCTTTCTCTGTATCCTATTCAGCACATGTATTTTTATATGCACATATAGAATTCTACCTGGTACCACACGTACATTCTTGTGAGGTGGCTGACTTGGCAGACACAAATTGTGAGAAGAGATCACTCCTCCTAAACGCTGTTGAAACTGAAAATTCAAACTATTGATGAGCTTCCTAGTACAATAAAATTATACATGAATCCATGTTCAGTAAAACAAATTTATTTGGATCTGTGGATGACATATATTTCGTGGTGAATTTCAATTGACATATATTGCTACTTTTTAATGTCTGTTTGTGTGCGTGCGTGTGTGTGTGTGTGTGTGTGTATGTTTATATATATATATATACACACACACTCTACAGATTTTTCAAAATATGAAATATATGTGTCTTATTATACACTCCGTAAATTCATTCATATTCATGTATGTGGATTAATAATCAACTTTTCACAAGATTATTCTGAGAAATATTCATCCACCTGAACTACATATTTGATTCCTATTACTGAAAACTAACAGTAAATGGTGCATACAAATCCTAATATTTCTGCAGTAACTGACACAGTTTTATATCAATGCAAGTAGATTCCTATGGGACGTGATGTGTATTTTGTCATTCATTTTTATTCAATACTGATACATTTCTTTTTCTTCAGTTAATGCACATGATAGGATATATATTTAATCCACTAGTTCAGAAATTTATAGGCATTTTGTTTTACTTTTCATCACTTCCTAATTCAGAAAACATGTTTTCCACAGGGTTTCATGACTGGTCTTTTCATGAGACTTCTTTCACAAAATGCAAAGGTCACACTTATGTTTGTACCGAAGTCTAAATGGAAAGTGAGTATGGATTACTAAAAACATCTATGTCCAGGTTGCCTAATGCTATCAAATGTCAATTTTATTGGTGACTACATATTTGTTTCTTCCTAAGATTATATATTCAACCTCAACACTGTTGAAAATGCCTGATCCTATCACGTACTTTATACTTTGCCTGATTTCCTAATGTCTCTATTGATATAAGGTTTCCTACATACTTTCCAGAGTTCATCAATGTGACTGGCTCTTCACATGTGTTGATATTTACATTCATTCTCTACCCGAAACCCTACTGTTATAGAACGTTTGGTTCAAATCCTATACTCACTCTGCTTTCTAAACCTATGAATATCTTCCTAATCCTACTGACTATCCTTCTGACTGGATGTTCTTTTTGACATTCAATCATCCAAGGTACAAGGTCCTATGCCATTGTATATCAATTTATCTGAGACATCTGTGCAGAACATAATTCAAAGCTGAGTATTTCAATCAAGGGCCCAATGCACTTCTGGGCGTCAAATCTTACCTAGATTTCTGTGTTCATACTTATATTTCACCTATATATTCTTGTAAATATCGCAGGTTCCCAAAACCATTATTCATTGCACAGAATGATTCCTAAGCCAAATCAAACTTGTTATTAACCCTAAGCATACACTGTTCCATCAATCTATCTTTACAGTAGAGCAGGGACAGAGTTGGTCTTACAATACAGGTATGTAGGGGATCTTCCACCTGCTGAAATCCTCAAAGGTCCATGCAGAAATGATGCCTGGAGAAGACTTAGGCAGCTATGAAGGACCTGAGAGCACAAAATCATCTTCCATGGCAAAAAAACCGGTCAGGATGAAGTATTGTGTCTGAATCAGTCGCTCTGTTCTTAATGTAGAGAAGATGGACAAAACCAGGCCTGTGTGGAGAGCTGTTCCATGGTGCCTGTGGTTGATATACCATTCTAACTTATGACTGAGTCAGAGAAAGTAGGGGCAGCCTCCATCTCATGGGACCCTTGTAAACAACTGTTAGGACAAAGTGGTTGCCAAGGTATTGACCTCATTCAGTTCCTGAAGGAAGTGACCTACCTCACTTCCTTGGTGATGGAACTCTCTGAACTTGGGATCCCGGAAGCCAGCCACCCAGAGCCAGTGCCAGTCCCATTCCCAGTGGGCACACTTGTTTGAATTTTCCAAGGACAGAGTCAGTCTTTCTTGGTACCTCCTGATGTGAGGATGACCAAATGCTAGGAGAACTCTGAAGAGGGGCCTTTCCTGAGGAAGCAGGTAGTGGCTCATTGCTGGCTCCTGACAACTTAACAGAGTTGGCAAAAGGGACCTGATCTGATAAAGGACAGGCCATTTGGGGGGAACATAGTATGGTCCACCAGTCAGAGGACACTCCGGATAGTCACAGACCTTGTTGTGGGAATGAGGTGCCTTAGTGGGTGTGGGTGTGAGTTCGTGGTTTTGTCTCATGTTCTGAGAATAGGTAGCAAAGGTTGTTTGTTTGGTTTGGAGTCGACTGTTTCTAGTAAGTCGTTTGAGAAGGCGAGTTTTTCTATGTCTGTGTATCCACTGTGTCCGTGGTTGTAGTTATTAGAAAAGCGAATACATCAATGGAGGTGTCCTGACTAGTAGGAAGCTTCCAGGCATTTATTCTGCCCTTTTTATGAATGGACTGCAGCTTGCCTTATGGATAGACAACACCTACTATCTTCCTAAGTTCCTGTTCACCTCCTGATTTCTGGCCTCTCTCCAGAATAGGCTCATGGTTTTGTGTCCAAGATATGTACCACCTCCAAACTCTGTGACATAGCCATGTACTGGATAGCTGAAGGGAATGGGAACATCTCAGAAACCTCAGAGATCAGTGTAACCAGAAAAGTCTCAGTGGAGAAACCCTGCTTTGGGCAATTTGCTTACCTATGGTTCCCTTGCCCTGAATGTTAGGAATGTCTTTGCCTCAGGCCACCCCTTTCTGGAGCCTGAAGAAAACAGTTTTCAAATTGAAATGAATGGGCATCACCTGTGGCTCTTTGCTTAATTACTTTGGAAAGGGATGTGTCTGAATCAGCCTCTTGGCCCTGTGTGAGGTTGTGGCTTTGATTCTCAGAACCTGATAGATCTAAAGAAAAATCCCATGTGTGCATCCAAAACCAAAATTGCCAAAAGAGCAGTCATTGCTGATGAAGTCTTTCGCCTCCCTCTGTAAGTTTCCTGACCTCTATCAAGTGAGAATAGGGAAGATACACCAAGTCAATTAATGGCTTCTTTTGGAAAAATTCTATCACTGATGACAGCATCAGCATAAGTACCCCAACACTGCCACAATTCGCTGCACCAGCAGATAGTTCACAATGCATACAAGTGAGTTCACAATGCATACAAGTGATACATAATCCAGGCAAGTTCTACAAGCAGTTCAGTGATGGCTATTGCAGAATCTGTAGATTGATTTTATCTTTGTCTTCACCGGCACTGGGATGAAGATAGGAATTCTGGCAATAATGGCTAAAGAAAAAATTCTGTAACATTCCTGAAGGCACTAAAAGAAAACAATTTTCTTAACAATTTACGTTATCTTGAAGAGAATAATTAAATATAATGAAAAGGAAAAGTGAAAGTAAACAAACACGTCTGTTAACCTCCTATTTTTTCACATATTAAAACAATCCTGAACAGTTGTTTACCCAATTTAAATTAAACAATTTAATTCACGTGAATAAACAAAAATGGATATATTATTTCATTAGCACTCATCATATGTGATATATGGACATACGCACATTCAAATATATAACACAAAACACAAGTGTGCACACATAATAAATACATACAACACATAATATAATAGTAAAGGCCTTATAACATTTTACATGTGAAATCATCATTGCAATGTTTAAAAACTCTACAGTCAAAAAATAGAACTGATAAGCAAAACATTAACCTAGGTCTGTATGAGCTCAAAAAAACAAAAGAGAACTTCATGATTTGAGAAAGGGCAATAATAAAATAGATATTGAAAAAAGCATCCCTGTTCTGTCGCAGATGTAAGGATAGCCAAACTGGAGTTTTGGATATCAGCTGTTATGGATTTGAGCCAAATCATCTTATTTTGGTCTATCGAAATCGCTTCAGTTAATCTCTCTGGAATCCAAATCGGCTGCTGTTCTCCCTGTGGAAACACATAAACAGACCCCCGACTCCAGGCAATCACTGGGTCGGGATCTTAGTTAATCTCTCTGGAATCCAAATCGGCTGCTGTTCTTCCTGTGGAAACCCACAAACAGACCTCCAACTCCAGAAAATTAATGGGTCAGGACCTTTCCATTGTCCTGTTAGAATATCCTTCCAAAGTACCTCGGGCATATACACATTTTTTGGACACTTATGCCTTTCTGCAGCACTAAGTCCTGAAAATCCAAATTTAAAAAGTTTAGAGTAAAAAGGGTTATTTTAAGTTTATCTTTGGGGAATTTATATCCCTTCCCAATTCTGTCTTCTTACTTTAATGAGTACATTTTAATAGTGTGATGTGCTCTTTCAACTATGGCTTGTCCCTGTGGATTGTATGGGTTTCCTGATATATGAGTAATGCCAAATGATGAGCAAAATGGTTTAAAAGAGGTAGAAGTATAACCGGGGGCATTATCAGTTTTTAACTGCTTTGGAATGACCACAGTGGCAAAATTTTGTAAGCAATGAGCTATAACATCTTTAGTTTTTTTCCCCCATGAAGGGAGCCCATCAAAAATCCAGAAGAAGTATCAACTGTAACATGCAAATATTTTAATTTTCCAAATTCTGGCAAGTGTGTGACATCCATCTGCCATATATGGTAAGGTATCAATCCTCTACGATTGACTCTAAGATTAAAATGTGGTAAAATGGTCACACAATTTTGAAATTGTTTTATTATTTGTCTAGCTTTTTCCTTAGTTATTTTAAAATGCTTTTGTAAAGTATCAGCATTGATAATGAACTTTTTATGAAAATTTATAGCTTCTTCTAGTGTACAGAAAATATGTATGTATGTCATGTGTAGTTTTACCTGCTAAATCATTGCCCAAACTAAGGGCTCCAGGCAATCCTGTATGTGCCCAGATATGTCCTATTAAGAATGGATATTTTCTGTCCCAGATTAGACTTTGTATACTGGAAAGGAAAGAGAAAACAGTAGAGGAAGGGGAAATCCTACCAGCATCTTCAAGAGATACTATAGCATTAACTATATACTGACTATTGCAAAATAAATTAAACACAGAATCTTTAAACATCACAAAAGCTTATAATACTGCATTAAGCTCTACCTTTTGAGCTGATTTTTGGGGTGCTAAAAATGTAAAAATTTGATCAGGTGTAACTATTGCTGCTGTACCATTATTTGACTCATCAGTGAATATATTTGGAGCATTCATGATAGGAGTTTTCTTGTAATTTTTGGAAAAATTACAGGATGCAATGACCCAAAAGACAATAAAAGATTAGATGGTAAGTGGTTATCAAATAAAACATTAGATTTACACATGATTATTGCCCAAGTATTTAACTCATTAGCTAATTCATCAATTTGATTCATAGTGTATGGAGTAATAATTTTATTGGGAGAAATTCCAAACACTCCCTTTGCTGCTTTTATTCCTATGAGTATTAATTGTCCCTCAGCCTCAGGATACCTAGTAATAATAGTGTTAGAAGAATAAGATAAATGTATCCATAATAATGGACCTTCTTGCCAAAATACTCCTGTAGGAATATTTTTTGTTGGTAGCACAATAAATAATAAAGGCATTATTTTATCAAATCTATCCAAATGCATATTTCCCATATATGTTTCAATGATTTTTAATGCCTTTATTGCTTCAGGCGTTAACATTCTGGGTGAATTTGGATCAGATGGACCTTTTAGGATATCAAATATAGGTCCCAACTCTCCTGTTGGTATACCTAGATAAGGCCTTATCCAATTAATGTCTCCTAATAACTTCTGAAAGTCATTAATTGATTTGAGTTGATCTACTCGTATTTGAATTTTTGGTGGACTGACCATGGTTGAGGATAATAGAACTCCTAAATAATTAATGGGAAAATTTAATTGTATTTTATCAATTGATATCCCTAGATTATAATTTTTTAATAAGTTTGTAAGTGTTGCATAACATTCTAGCAATGGGTTTTTAACTTGTGTGCTAATAACACATCATCCATATTGTGAAATATTTGTAGTTCAGGATTTTGATTTCTAAGTGGCTGGATTACTTTGTTAACATAAATATGACAAATAGTTGGGCTGTTAGCCATCCCTTGAGGGAGTACTTTCCACTCATACCTCTGATCAGGACCTTCATGATTCAGTGCAGGGATAGTAAATGCAAAACTTGGACTATCCTCAAGAAGAATTGGAAATGAAAAAAAAAACAATCTTTAATATGTATAACTAAAACATACCAAGTTTTTGGCAAAGCAGACAATTGAGGAATCCTTGATTGAGCAGGTCCCAAAATAACCATCTCATTATTAATGGCTCTTAAATCTTGCAATAATCTCCATTTACCAGATTTCTTTTTGATGACAGAAATGAAAGTATAATGGGGAGATACAGAAGGTTGTATATGTTCTTCCGCTAATTGTTGTTTGACCAGGAACTGGGCTGCTTGTATCTTTTCTTTAGTCAGGGTCCACTGAAGAAGCCATACTGGTCTTTCTGATTTCCAAGTAATTTTTATTGTCTCAGTGGCCCTTTCTGAAAATCCAACCCATGTCTGTCTGTTGCTTGGTCTATTTGTATTGGCGCTGCTATACCTTGTTCTCGTTTTTCTAATCTTTTTCCTTTCCTAAAACCTTCTCTAGCCATAATAGTGGGTACATTTTGATTGATGTTATTTGTTAATGTCAAACCTAATTGATCTAGGACATCTCATCCCCATAAATTTACGGGAAGATTATCCAATACATATGGCTGTATAGTTCCTTCACATTCTTCAGGATCCTTCCAATCCAATACCATTGCACTTCTATGGGGATTAGTTGCCACTCCTAGGTCTCAAAGTGTTTGAGTGTATTGTTGTAATGGCCAATGTTTTGGCCATTCTTGATGAGAGACAATGCTAACATCTGCACCTGTATCAAGTAGCCCATTAAATTCATGTCCTTGAATATTTAGTTTTAGCCTGGGGCGAGAATCTAAATTTAAAGAAAGCATAACCAAATCTACACCTGTGGAGCCTAATCCCTTGGAACCTCTTTCTACAGCACGACTGGAAAATTTATCATGCAGACTGAGTATTATTAGTAACTGTGCTATTCTATCTCCTGGTGAAATTACTGATATGTCCTTTGGAGAACTGGCTATAAATTTTATTTCACCTTCATAATCGGGATCAATTACCCAAGGACTTATCATAAGTCCTTTTAGATTAGAAGAGCTGCGTCCCAATAATAAGCCTACTGTTCCTTTGAGAAGAGGTCCTTTCACCATGTGTGAATGATTTGAACCCCCATCTCTACAGTTAGTACTGATCTGACGGAGGTGCAGATGTCTAACCCTGCGCTCCCTCTGATTTGTCTGATGAGGCGTCTGATGCACAATGTGTCCTGGGCACTACACTGATGGGGTTGCTGGGTTCCTCCAGTGCTCCGTATATTTGTGGTTTTGGGCCCCAGAGCATTGGGCTCCCCTGTCCATTTTTTGGCAATGGAGCCCGGTGCCTTTCTCCATGATATCATGGATAAACAGCTAGTCCTTGTTCGTTTTTGATAATGAAGTACCCTCTATGGTGGTTTGAGAACGGCATTCATTAGCCCAATGTCTCCCTCTACGGCATCGTGGGCAAATACCCAGTATTCTACTCCTTTGGTACCTATTTTTGTTAAACCCTCTTCCTATGGAGCAATTCCTTTTAAAATGTCCTGTTTGTTCACAATTGTAGCATGTTCCTGGCCTTGCATCTAAAGCCTGTTTAATGCAGCTGCCACAAATTGCCCTTGTTCATTGATGTCTCTGGCATCTAAAGCCTGTTTTACTGCAGCTGCCATGACTTCCTCTTATTCATTAATGTCTTTAAATAATTTAATATATGTGTTTAAATCTTCATGTTTCCATGGTCTAGTGATATCTCTGCACCTACGATTCGCTTGGTCATAAGCCAGTTTTTTATTAATGGCATTGCTTTTTCTGTATTCGCCAAAACTCTGGTAGCTGTTTGAATAAGCCTATATACAAATTCAGTGTAAGATTCATTAGCTCCTTGTATTACCTTAGATAATTGACCTTGTAAACCTCCAGGTCCTTGTAAAGTCTTCCATGCCCTAACCGCCTCTGCAGCAATTTGTGCGTATACGCCAGGATCATATGCAATTTGTTGCTGCTGGTCCACATAAGGTCCCTTTCCTAACAACATATCTAGATTTCTCTGAGGATAACCAGCTTCTGCATTTCACCTAGCCGTCTCCTTGCAAAATTCCTCATTGGCAACCTTCCATAAAAGGTATTGACCTCCACTTAGCACAGCTTTACACATATTAGCCCAATCTACTGGCATCATATTCAAGTTGTTAATGGATTCGACCAAGCTTACAATGAAGGGTACTTGAGGACCATAGGTTGTTACAGCCCCTTTTAGCTGCTTCACTATTTTGAAATTTAAAGCATGGTGAATTCGCTGCCCTCCTACCTCAAATACAGGGCATGTTAATACTTGAGATCCTGTCTCAGGAACCGAACTATCAACTGCGGGGTTTGGGGGCCTCCTAGCATATGGAGGTGGCCTTGTTATTTGGACATTTACATACTCTGGTGATAGAAAGGTGTTAGTAACAGTCTCCTGTAGAGGAGGCGCTGTTGGTTGGACACTTACGCCCTCTAGTTATTGAAAGTTGTTAGTAGCAGTCTCCTTTTGTAACTTTGCCCCTGATGGCTTTTTCTGACCTAAGCTTTGTTCCTCTATCTTTGTCTGATCTGAAGTCTTTGGACTAAGCAAACCAGATATAAACGTCCTCAATGGCAATGTGCCAACTGTCAGAGTCCCTGGGCTGTTCTTTTCCCCCCTTTTAAATCTTCACCATGATGGTTCCATTATGGTATATTTAACAACTCCTTAAAAATCCATGGGCTACATTTTTGTATTGTATCAACGTATGCCCTGACTGTTCTTGACTTTACTGAGGTGCCTCCTTCCTCTAACAATTTACTTAACACTCTTTCAGTTTGTTTTTTTACTAATTTCTGATCCTGTATTTCTACTATAATACAACCCAACAAGACGATGCCAAACAAAACCGAGACAGAATAAAATAAAAAGGGAACAACAAAAAGTCATTATAGCCTTTATATCCTACTGACATGTGCATCCGTCCTTTCTCCCTATCTGTTCCTCAGAAGTAAATAATTTTTTTCTCAGATGTGAGCGGTTTTTCATCCATCTCACTCATCTCCATGGACAGGCAACAAAAGTGAAGCAAAACAAAAGAGGAATCTTAAAATGGCTACCGATCCTCTCGCCCTTCCCTCAGGGGCTAGCAGTTTACCTTATCACTTACCCTCAGTGGCTCCCCGAGCGAGCCACCAAATGCTGCAGTCTGGCTGGGCACGATTCAAGAGCGACTTTTCAAAAGAAACAAAGTTTATTTTTAGAACCACACACGCCAAGCAAAACAGCTCCTTAGGAAAAACCCTCAGAGCCCAACTGCCACCACTGGCTTCCTTGCAAAGTTTCTGTCACACCCACAAGCCTCTCCACCTCCCACAATCCTCCTGCTCTTGAGGCCATATGGCTGGGTCAGGTGGGTGGAGCCAAAAAAGTCCCACAATGAGCAGCTCTGTGGTCTGAAAGGGCAGGGAAACTGCCCAATGTGCATCATGGCAGAGGAGCCAATCAGCTTGATGTTGCTGGGGCTGCTGTGAGCCAATCATCAGCTGGCAGTCGGAAAGAGCGGGGAAAAAGCTCAATGAGCATCTCCATTGTGCATCACCACAGAGGAGCCAATCAGCTAGATGTTGCTGGGGCCGCTGTGAGCCAATAATCATCTCACAGGGGAATGTTGCTGGTAACTGGAAGTTTGATGGGGCCCCTTAAGCTGTGGCTCTCAACAAATTGGTGTCTCCTTTCTCTGTAGACTATTCAGCACATGTATTTTTATATGCACATATAGAATCCTACCTGTTATCAAACGTACATTTTTGTGAGGTTGCTGACTAGACATATACAAGTTATGAGAAGAGATCACTCCTCTTAAACACTGTTGGAATTGAGAATTCAACCTATGGGTGAGCTTGTTATTAGAACAACATTATATATAGATCCATTTTCAGTGAAATCAATATTTTTGAACCTGTGGATGTTACATATTTCATGATGAATTTCAATTGGCAAATATATTGCTAGTTTAAATGTCTGTCTCTGTGTGTGTGTGTGTGTGTGTGTGTGTGTGTGTGTATATTTATTTATATATATATATATATATATATATATATATATATATATATATATATACTCTCCAAATTTTTCAAAATATGAAATATATGAATCTTATTATACACTCCTTAAAATCATTCATATTTATGTATGTGGATTTATGATCAACTTTTCACAAGATTATTCTCAGAAATATTCATCCAACTTTAATACAGATTTGTTTCCTAGTACTGAAGACTAACTTCAGTGAATGGTACACACAAATCCTAATATTTCTACAGTAAAACCAAGTTCAACATCAATGCAAGCATTTTCCTATGGGACATGATGTGTATTTTGCGGTTCATTTTTATTAAACAGTGGTACATTACTATTTCTTCAGTTTATGCACATCATATGATATATCTTTCATCCACAAGTTCACAAATTTATAGGCATTTGTTTCAATTTCAATCACCTCCTGCTTCAGAACACATATATTCCTCCAGTGTTCTTGACTGGTCTTGTCATGAGACTTCTTTCCAAACACATTATTTTTGATTTTCATAATCATATTTGAAGCAAAACTCACACACTCTTCATGATAAACCATAACCCTAATATTACCGTTAGATGTATACCTGGTTGTAGTGAATGTATGAATATCAGTTTAAGATTTCCAGTATATTTTCAGATATCAAATCAATCCACTATTTAAAGTTGGAACCAGTTATATTATTTATTCACAGTATCGTCTATTCATACATTATTTCTATATCCATTGACACAGGGTACTCCACTTTGTTCCCCCAATATTTATACGTCTTCAAAATATTGCTCCCAGTAATGGTGGAAGAAATGCTCATGTCACCTGATCTACATATAAATTTTAACACAGTAATATTCTGGACACAGAAAGCAAAAGTCACTCTTATGATTGTAGCAAAGCCTAAAAGGAAAGTGAGCATGGATTACTAAAAATATCCATGTCCCGGTTGCTTAATGCTCTAAAATGTAAATCCTATTGATAAATCCTATGTATTTGTTTCTTTCTAAGATTATATATTCAAACTCAACCCTGTTGAAAATGTCTAATCCTATCCCTCACTTTATACATTGCCTGATTTGTTAATGTCTCTATTGGTATCTGCTTTCCTACATATTTTCCCCTTTCATCATTGTGTCTGACTCTTCACATGTGCTGATATTTACATTCACTCTCTTATTGAAAACCAATTGCTAAAGAACGTTTGGTCCAAATCCTATACTCATTGTTGTTTCTAAACCTAGAGACTATCGTCCTAAACCTACGGACTTTCCCTTTGTGACTGGATGTTCTCTTCAACTTTCAATCATCCAAGGTACAAGGTCCTATGTCATTGTATATCGATTTATCTGAGACATCTGTGCAGAACATAATTCAAAGCTAAGTAACCCACTCAAGGGCCCAATGCCCATCTGAGCTTCAAATCTTGCCTAGATTTCTGTTTTCATACTTTTATTTTACCTATATATTCTTGTAATTATTGCAGATTCCCAGTACGAATATTCATCCTGCAGAATGATTCCTAACCCAAATCGAACGTGTTATTAACCCTAACCATACACTGTTCCCTCAATCTAACTTTACAGAAGAGCAGGGACAGTGTGACCAGGAAAGTCTCAGTGCAGAAACCCTGCTTTGGGCCTTTTGCTTACCTATTTTTCTGTTGCCCTGAATGTCAGGAAGTTCTTTACCTCAGGTCAACCCTTTGTAAAGCCTGAAGAAAAAAGTTTTCAAATGGAAATGAATGGGCATCACCTATGGCTCTTTGCTAAATTTCTTTGGAAAGGGATGTGTCTGAATCAGCCTCTTGGCCCTGTGTGAGGCTGTGACTTAGATTCTCAGCACCTGATGGATCTAAAGAAAGATCCCATGTGTGCATCCAAAACCAAAATGGCAAAAAGTTCAGTCATTTTGGATGAAGTATCTTCCCTTCCTCTGTTAGATTCCTGACCTCCATCAATTGAGAATAGGGATCCTTTGGGTCATATGAGTTCTTCAATCCCTGAACAGGTGCTTGGGTTTCTCATGATTCCAATTCACATAAAGAATCTGTACCTATCAATCAGAAGTAGTCAGTCAATATTGCTCCCAGAAATGGTGGAAGAAATACTCATGTCACCTGATCTACATATACATTTATTCACAGAAATATTATGGACACTAAATTCAAAGTTCACATTTATGACTGTACCAAAGCCAAAATGGAAAATTAACATGGATTACTAAAATCATCCATGTCCAAGATTACTTATGCTCTCAAATGTCAATCCTATTGATGACTACATATTTGTTTCTTCCTAAGATTGCATATTCAAACTCAACCCTGATTTCATAATGTCTCTATTGATATCTGCTTACCTACATATTTTTCCCACTTCATCATTGTGACAGACTCTTCACATGTGCTGACATTTAAATTCATTTTCTATCCGAAACCCTGTTGCTAAAGAAATTTTGTTCCAAATCATACACTCACCCTTCTTCCTATACCTACCTACTATCTTCCTATTCCTACTGACTATCACTTTTTGACCGGATGTTCGCTTCTACATTCAATCATCCAAGGTACAATGTCCTATGCCATTGTATATCAATTTATCTGAGACATCTGTGCAGAATGTAATTCAATGCTCAGTATCACAATCAAGGGCCCAATGCACTTCTGGGCTTCCAATCTTACTTGGATTTCTATTTTCATACACACAGTTCACCTCTATATTCTTATAAATTTCACAGGTTGCCAATACCATTATTCATCCAGAAAATGATTCCTAATCCAAATTGAACCTGTTATTAACCCTAAACATACAGTGTTCCCTCAATCTTACTTTACAGAAGAGCAGGGACAGAGGTGGTCTTATAATACTGAAATGTAGGGATCCTCTACCTGCTGAGAACTTCAAAGGTCCATGCTGAAAGTATCCCTAGAGAATATGTAGGCAGCTATGAAGGACCTGAGAGACCACAAGTCATCTTCAATGGCAAACAACCTGGTCAGGATGTAGGGTTGTGTCTTAATCAGCTTCTCTCTTCTTAATGTAGAGAAGATGGACCAAATCAGGCCTGTATGGAGAGCTGTTCCCGGGTGCCAATGGTTGATATACCATTTTAACTTGTGAAATTGTCACATTAAGTAGGGGAAGCCTCCATCTCATGGGACCCTTGGAAGCAACTGTTAGGACAAAGTGGTTGCCAAGGCAGTGACCTCATTCAGATCCTGAAGGAAGTGACCTCACCTCACTTCCTCGGTGATGGAAATTGGCATCCAGGAAGCCAGGCACACAGAGCCAGTCCCAGTCCCACTCCCAGTGGTGTCACTAGTTTTGAATTACCAAGGACAGAGTCAGCCTATCTTGGTACCTACAGATGTGAGAATGGCCATATGCCAGGAAAGCTCTGAAGAGGGGGCTTGTATGAGAAAACAGATAGTGGCTCACCACTGGCTTCTGACAAGTCTCAGTGAAGAAACCCTGCTTTGGTACTTTTAATTACCTATTGTTCTGTTGCTCTGAATGTCAGGAAGTTTTTTGCCTCAGGCCACCCCTTTGGGAAGCCTGAAGAAAAGAGTTTTCAAATGGAAATGAATGGGCATCATCTGTGGCTCCTTGCTTAATTGCTTTGGAAAGGGATGTGTCTGAATCAGCCTCTTGGCCCTGTGTGAGGCTATGGCTTAGATTCTTAGCACCTGATGGATCTAAAGAAGGATCCCACGTTTGCATCCAAAACCAAAAGAGCCAAAATAGCAGTCATTGTGGATGAAGTCTCTCACCTTCCTCTGTAAGGTTCCTGATGTCCATCTATGAGAATAGGGAGCCTTTGGGTCAAATGAGTTCTTCAAAGCCCTGCAGAGACTAGATCATACGTTCATAGGTTTCTCATGACTCCAATTAACATAAAGAATCTAAACCCCACATTCATTAGGCCTCAAAATGGAGAATCAGAGCAGTATTAAGGGAAGGCCTCTTTGATCACTCCTGGTTCACTAGAAGGGTTTCCCAGCCATATTGACTTTAGGCAAATGTGGGCAAGGGACCTTATTTTGGATACTGTCCTTGGCTGTGCCCCTCATGAAAAACTACAGCCTGAGGTTATGATGAGTGTCGATATGAAAGAAGATGAGGGCCATGTGGAAGTGTTTTGGTTTTAATTGTGGTCATTTTTGTGGCTGTTGGAAAAGATGATGGGTCCACCTGGTCTTGAACACTGGTGTGATTCCCCTTAGAGACTGAGTTTTGGAATGGACCTCAAAGAAGTATTGCCATGTATTGTGTTGGGATTTTAGGATGCCACACATGAGAGTTGCCCTTGGAAACTGAGATCTAGGCCCAGGGTGGCTTTCCACAGAGCACTGGGAATCTCAGGAAGAATATCACATAATTTTATTCTTAAAGAATTGGCAGCCATAGTTGCAAGTCAAAACACACATGGACCACACATTGTAGACCTCAAACGCCTGGCTTTATGTGACCTTTTTGCCTGTCTTTGGGAAGCCTTGCCTGTTAGAATTCTCCAGAATTTTCAATGAAATGAGCTTCCTCTCCATTTAATGGTTCCTGAATGAATTGAAACCCACAGTGCCTCCAACTTCATCCTTGAAAAATGTCTGATAATTACCATGAAATTTTTGAAATTCCCATGACCACTTCGCACTGTAGAATCTTTGGATGTTCTATTGATGATCACGAGTATACCAGACAGTGCATGTTTGATTGGGTTTCATGAAAATGGTGTAGAACAGAGATGGCAGTAATTTGGACCCTGCTGAGTAGTCGGCCTAGAGAAGTGGTGTGAAGGTGTGTGTTAAAACATTTGTGGTTGGGTGATGTGGATCTGCCATTGGCTTTCAAATGGTTTGTGACTGACATGGTGCAGCCCCCAGACCCTTGTATGTAAAGGTATGTTGTTATATGGAGAGGTTTCAGTGCAATGTTTAGAATCAGATTGCTATGGTGAAGGGGGCAAGCTACGTGGGATAGAAGCCTGGTTGGTGCATTCTCCCGCAGACCCTTACCCATCACATGTGACAGAACTCCCTCCAGTACTGTGTCCCAGTTGAACTCTTCGTATTTCATGAAGCAAATACCAAACTCCCAGTGCAGCTGCAAGAAACACAACAAAATTGGAGGATGAGCAAATGGCTTCCAAACTGGAAGACACTTAGCACTCAGTGACAACAGTTTACCTACAAAGAGAGAATTCAGCACTGCTGCCTCATGTCCTTTGGAAAATAAGAAACCATGTCCTCCAGGTCACATACATGCAGACCCAGCTTGATGGTCTCACTACAAAGGGAGCTAAAGCTCCTGACAACAACATATATTTCAAGTGCCCAACCTCAGAGGCAGTTTCTCAAAAAGTCTTTAGTCTAGCAGAGCTCCATGTTTGTGGAGTTTTACCCTCTCCCTTACATTTGGAAACTCCTCTACCACCTCCAAGGTTGTGAACTCCTGAGCATTATCCATTCTTGATGTGTATTCACAGATTTTCTAACTCTTCTCCTCTAATTGTGTCTTACTTGGGGTGAAGGTAATGTCAAGACATTGTTCTGGATGAGAGTGGGAATATTTTTGGGTAGCACATATTTGCATACACATTGGATTCTTTCTCCAATATTCCATTTGAAATACTGAATCCCTGACTGTAAGAGGTAGAAGGAATTCTCCTTCAAAGAATAGCCTGACACTTACAAGAAACAGCCCCCAGGAAGACATCCTGTCTGGGAGACATCCTGTAGTCATCTGTGTTCCTGAGACATCCTGTGGCCATCTGTCTTCCTGAAATATCCTGAGGTTATCTCACCTTGTGAAGACATCCAGGAACTGCTGATAAGAGAGCTTTCAAATCTCCAGCATATAAATTCCTCTGTGTGAACAATAAAAGTTTGCAGCTTGATCAGAACTTTTGTCTTGCTGTCATCTCTCATATCTCTTCTCCCTTCATTCCTCCCCATCTAGGTTTGCTACCCACGTTGATGTGTCCTGCAGGCCAGGACAACTGGCGCCCAACGACTGGGGCTCAAGCCTTTGACTGAGGGGGAACCCTGTCCTCCTGGAAGATTTGGACAAGTGGAGCTCGCGATTGCCTCAGCAGACACCACTGAGAGACAGATCCAGGAGGAGAGTGGGGACGACGCACAGTGAGTGACCCACCATGGGACAAGCAGTTTCGTCACATGATTTGTTTTTGTCAGGCCACAAGGAATCCTTAAATACATGGGGGGCACGTGTTAAGAAAAATGACTTAATATTTTTCTTTTCATACATCGAAGAATTTTTTCCATGGTTTCCCCTTGAAGGTACCATTGATGGTAAAAGATGGCTTAGAGTAGGAGACATTTTAAAAGATTATTATGAATCCTTTGGCCCAGAAAAAGTGCCTGTTCCTACCTTTTCTTTCTGGAAATAAATTAGTGAAATTCTTAAAAGTTCACCCTTTGACAATGGTACCTTAATACTTGTCAGGATTGGGGAAGAGACTATGCAAAAGACCTCTCGTCCCTTCTCGGCATGCCCATCAGTTAGTATAGACATAGACCCTTCTTAGTCTCCCCAGGACCCTGGGACCTTCCTGATCTTCCTCAAAATCCCACCCTAATGAATAAGGCTCCAATGGTTTCCAACCGCCTTTATGCAGTTTTAAATCCCGGAGAAACATTGACCCCTGGGGAGGAGGCTACCTTGGAGAAGGAAGCAGCTCGCTACCATTCAGAAGACTCTCCACCTCTCAGGACCCTGCCACAGACTATAGGACTTACACATTCCCCTCCCTCCTATATCCCTCCTGCCTTTTGTGCTCTGGCCCTTCAGGGGCCAAATGTCCCCCCAGATATTTTTTCCCCACTTCCCTTGCCTAACCTGGCTCCCTTGAGAGAGTCTCTCCAACATGGACGGGAACAGATCCAATTTTTAAAAGAATAAAGATCCCTTGACTCTGAGCTCTCTTCATTAGCCTTAGGAATGGAGTCAACACAAGCTGGCCCACAGTGGTCTAATACCAAGGCGAAGCCACTCCATCGGCCTGTGCTCGCCTTCCAGTCACCACCAGTCAGATAGATAAGCCTGCCCAGGCTGAGGTCAAAGACTTAGAAGAGGAAAAAGAGGAGGAAGCGGGGGAAATGGATCAAGGAGATCAGGACTTAGAGGATGAGGAGTTCACCCCTAGGCAGGAAGGAACCCAGAGTGTCTACAAAATTTTAGCCTCCATTTTCTTGAAAAACTTAAAAAGGCTTGTGCTCACTATGGCCCCACTGTGCCCTATACGTTGGCTTTATTAGAAAGCTGCAGCACACAATTTCTTACTCCCAATGATTGGAAATTTTTAGACCTAGCTGCCCTCAGTGCCGGAGACTTCCTGCTATGGAATGCAGATTTCAAAGAGCCCTGTCAGAAACTACTCAAAAGAAATTAACAAAGGCCTCCTCTAAATCCTGGACTTATGTTAAGCTAGTGGGCAATGCAACTTTTGACACTAAAACTAAACGGGCACGTTTCCCTGCTGGACTTTTTGCGCAGATTTAGATGGCTGGCTTAGTTGCTTGGAGACGCCTCCCTGAAAGGGCCTCGGCTATCACTTCCCTGGCAAGAACTCGACAAGGGCCCGACGAGCCTTATAGCGACTTTGTTCCCCGGCTTTACCTAGCTGTGGAATGCTTGCTTGGACCAAGCGAAAGCGAAAGCACCTTTGTAAAACATCTTGCCTTTGAAAATGTCAACCCGGCATGTCAGGATGTTCTTCGACATCATAAGGATAAAGGGAAACTTTCTGACTTTATTAGAATCTGTGCAGGCGTGGGTGCAGCCCATGCCATGGGTCTCAAATTAGTGCCGCATTTACCAAGGCCTTTTACAATACTGGCTCAAGTACTTGCTTTACTTGTAAACAACCAGGCCATTTTGCACGCAGGTGTCCGACAGGCAAACAAAGAGTAAGAATAGTGTCTCCTCAAACTGGAGCTAAACCGACCCCAGCTACATTTTGTCCTTGATATGGTAAAGGTCATCACTGGGCCAGTGAGTGTAGATCAATGACAAATGCCCTCAGACAGCCTATTTCTTCCTACTTCTCAGGAAACTCCCTGGGGCAATGAGGTTTGTTCCCTCCCAAACTCCCAACCTACCTCAAAATCCTTCTCCACAATTGGCTCCCTCCAACTACCCACTCCAGGCAGTGCAGGATTGGACCTCTGTGCCACCACTGATACAATATTAGACTCAATGCAAGGGCCCCAGATAATACCAACTGGAATTATGGGTGCCCCTCCATCTCATACGTGTGCCCTTATTCTTGGAAGAGCCTCTACTACCTTACAAGGTGTTCAGGTCTTCCCTGGCATTAATGATAATGATTTCACTGGAGAAATAAAAATACTGGCCACAGTTATTAATAGAGTTGCGGCCATCCCAGGAGGAAAAAGTCTTGCACAATTAATACTTCTTCCCTTAGATAAAGGGGCATTTCCACCTCCCAAACCTACTGTGGGGGACTGCCTCCTTGGGCTCCTCTCAGGTATATTGGGTTCATCCCATTTCTCATATTAGACACACCCTTACCTTACTTATTGAAGGAAAGGAATACCAAGCAATTGTAGTTACTGGAGCTGATGCGACAATTATTTCTCAAAAATACTGGCGATCAGGTTGGCCCCTCACCCCATCCTTGACTGACCTTAAAGGGATAGGAAAGTCAAAAAATCCTCTGGTCAGCTCTACTGCTCTTAGCTGGACTGATAAAGAGGGTAATAAGGAAACTGTCACTTCTTTCGTTGTTCCTGACCTCCCTGTTTACCTATGGGCTGGAGATATTTTGAGTCAAATAGAAGTTATTCTTGCCAGTCCCAATTCCATGGTGACTCATCAAATGCTCCGTATGAATTTTGTCCCTGGTACAGGCCTTGGGAGGCTGAGACAAGGACTGGTGGAGCCTATACAACCCATAAAAAAAATACATATGGACTTGGATATTTGGATTTTTAGTGTCGGTTCCTGACCCTCCTGTTCCCATGGAGATAAAATTATTTGGGAGACTCAGACTCTTGTGTGGGTGGATCAGTGGCCCCTTACCCAAGAAAATTTGGAGGCTGCCTCCATGTTAGTGAAGGAACAGCTGGCAGCCCGCCATGTAGAGCCCTCAACCTCACCATCGTACACTCCTATTTTTGTTATCAAGAAAAAATCAGGCAAGTGGCGCCTTTTACAAGATTTGTGTGCCATTAATAAAGTTATACTCCCGATGGGAGCACTACAGCCAGACATTCCCACACCAGTGGCTATTTCCAAAAACTATTGTAAAATGGTTATGGACTTAAAAGATTGCTTTTTTACCATTCCTTTGCATCCTGTGGATAGACCCTATTTTGCCTTTAGTCTTTCTTGCATTAATATTCAGGGCCCTATGCAGAGACTTCAATGGAAGGTTCTTCCCCAAGGTATGGCCAACATCCCTACTCTTTGCCAAAAATACGTTGCTCAAGAAGTAGACCCTGTGAGAGAGCGAGGGCCACAAATTTATATTTTACATTACATGGATGATTTGTTAATTGCTGCACCTAATACCCATGATCTTAATAATTGTTACTTGGACTTTTACAAAATCCTCACTACCTTGGGACTAAGGATAGCTCCTAATAAGGTTCAAACACAGGACTCTTATAAAAGTTTGGGCCTTAAAATTCTACAGAAATCAGATCCAAATTTCTAAAATACAACTACGTGTGGACCATCTTCACACCCTTAAAGATTTTCAGAAATTACTGAGGCATATTCAATGGCTAATAACATATTTAAAATTATACACTTGTGTACTTTTGACCCTTAATGATATTTTGAGAGGTAATTCCCACCCCTCCTCCCCTCAAAATCTTACTCCCAAGGCATGACAGGCATTAAACCAAGTCACAGAAGCCATTGGCCAACAATTTGTTACGCAAATTTCTTATAACCTTCCTCTGGTTCTGGTTATTTTACACACTCCTCATACACCCACAGGAATATTTTGGCAGCGAGATCCACATTTTAAAAATAAAGACTGCCCCTTGTTTTGGGTCCATTTACCCACCACATCCTCGAAGGTTATTACTGTTTATCTTGCTCAGGTAGCTTCTATTATTTTTAAAGGTCATTTGATTTCTCTACAACATTTTGGCAAACACCCTGATAATATTTTTATTCCAAATACTAAGGACCAAACCCAATTTTTACTAGAGACAAGGGATGGATGAGGTATTTCCCTATCAGGCTTTTGGGAACAATTGATCACCACCTCCCCAATGAACCCCCTTTACATTTTGTCCAGTTACATCCATTTACTTTTCCTGAAATTACTCAAAATGCTCCCATTCCTCAAGCCCTTACTGTCTTTACAGACGGTTCCTGTAATGGCCGAGCGGTCTTTGTTGTCAATAACCAGCCTACCACCTTTGATACTGTCTATCAGTCACCACAGTTTGTGGAATTGTTTGACATAACACAAGTTTTTATAACATTTTTTATAATCCTGTTAATATTTATAAAGACAGTGGCTACATTGCTCATTCTGTGCACCTGCTGGTGATTTCACCCCCCATTAAGGCTTCTAACAATGCGGCCTTTCTGTTTCACCAGCTTCAGCAGCTAATTCAGGTCAGACAACACCCATTTTTCTTAGGACACATAAGGGCACACTCTGATCTTTCCAGCCCTCTAATTCAAGGTAATGCCCAAGCTGATGTAGCAACTCGTTCCATCTTTCCAATTTTTGTTGGCTCCATTCAAAAGGCCACGGAGTTACACAATCTACACCATTTAAATTTCCAGAGCCTTTGATTACTTTGTAAAATTACCAGGCAACAGGCACGAGAAATAGTAAAAGCATGCCCTAGTTGCGCTGTCTCCCTCCCCATTCAACACTTGGGAGTTAACCCCCGAGGATTACTGCCCGATCAGTTTTGGCAAATGGATGTTACTCATTTTCTTGAATTTGTAATAGCCAAATATATATACACATTTCTGTAGATACCTTCAGCAGCTTTATTTTTGCATCACCACATTCTGGAGAGGCTACCAAAGATGTCCTTTCTCATCTTGTTTCAGCCTTTTCTGTTATGGGTAAACCAATACATATTAAAACAGATATTTATCCTACATATACCATTGCCAAGTTTAAACAGTTTTGTGCTACCTTGCAAATTTGTCATACTCCTGGAATTCCATACAACCCTCAGGGACAAGGCATTGTGGAACTTGCCCACCTTACCTTAAAAACTTGGCTAACCCTCCTTAAGGCTTCCTCCCTTGTATTTACCACACCCAGGCATCGCCTTAACAATGCATTATTTGCCCTTATTTTTCTTACCCTAGACAATGAAGGCCATTCGGCAGCAAACAGACACTGCCATTCCTCGTCCAATTCTGTTCGCCCACCTGTTATGTGACACAATCCCCTTACAAATAAATAAAAAGGCCCAGATCCTGTCCTCATCTGGGGAGGAGGCTCAGCTTATGTTTTGGACCAAGATCAAACAGCCCCAAGATGGTTACCAGAACTCCTGGTTAAACAGGTTAATGACTTACCTCAAAACAGGGACAGAGGGACTCCTCATGAGGACAAAATTTCTTCTTTTTCAGATGCAGCCAACAATCTGCCAGCCTTGGAATAACAGTTCCTGTGGGCACAGGTACACTGGCTTAGGCACGCCTATTCACTCTTACCATCGCCTGTCTCAACAAATTATAAACTCTATCAGTAACAACTGATAAAAACTCTATCATGAACCATTAAAGATTTGCAGGACCAAATAGACTCCCTGGCAGAAGTGTTCCTTCAAAAAAGACGAGGCTTAAATTTGCTGACAGCTAACCAGGGAGGTATTTGCTTGGCCTTAGGGGAATGATGCTGCATTTATGCCAATAATTCTGGCATAGTATGCACTAAAATTAAGCAGCTTCAAGAAGATCTAGAAAAGAGACGAAGGGAAATATTTGAAAATCCCCTCTGGACTGGGCTTAATGGATTTCTGCCCTATCTTCTTCCCCTATTAGGCCCTTTGTTGGGTTTACTTTTAATGGTGTCCCTAGGACCCTGCATTATAAACAGGCTGTTACAATTTATTAAAGAACAGATTAATATTTTGGCCTCTAAGCCCCTACAGGTCCACTATCATCGCCTGGATATGGAAGACCGTGCTGCCAACATTTAAAAGGATGTTCTACACTCCTCACAAGCTTATTTCTTAAGGTTACATGCCCACAGATCTCGCTTTCTTATATAAAACTCTAAGTAACAGCTCTGACCAACCATCTTCTGCCCTTGCCATAAGGGTTCGTCCTCCATGGGCCCCTCTGTTTGGGGGAGGACGCACCCATGGAGTGAGGACGTTAGGCCATAATAACAGAGGGTGCAGGAAGGACTGCAGGAGGATGGATCCATGGTTCCCAAAACCCAAGTCTTCTGAGTGACACGCTCTGGTGCATGGCAGTTGGCATGCTTCCCCCTCAAAGCCGTCTCCTTAAAAAACATGCCTAGGCCACCACAAAATCTCCTAGTAAACATGCTCGATCAGATCAGGAGATATTCTAAGGCCTGTTAGAGAAACAGAGCCTCTATAACCCCCTAAAACATTGGCCTGTAAGGTATGGTCAAATATTTTATATAAGAAAGGGGGAAGATGTCAGGGGCTAGAAGGAAGTTCTCCTTCAAAGAATAGCCTGACACTTACAAGAAATAGACCCCTGCGAGATTTCCAGCCTGGGAGACATCCCGCAGCCATCTATCACCCTGAGACATCCTGCGGCTATCCGTCTTCCTAAAATATCCTGAGGTTATCTCACCCTGTGAAGAAATCCAGCAACTGCCCATAAGAGAGCTTTCTCATCCGCAGCATATAAATACACTGTGAGAACTATAAAAGTTTTCAGCATGATCAGAACTGTTGTCTTGCTGTCTTCTCTCATCACTCTTGTCCCTTCATTCCTCCCCAACAAGGTTCAACGCCCACGTTGAAGTGTCCAGCCGGCCCGGACACCTGACACTAAACCATAACCTACTAGACTCTGACTACTAATCCTAATATGATGGAGAAAAATAATCCAAACAGAATGGAAATACAAGCAGTACAGAGGAGGCATGGTGTATAGTTGGACTTGCCTTTTGAATGATATAGGGTAGGTGTTATAAATCTAGCTAATTTTTAACTGAAATAGTTCTCCACATGTTTTTAAAGTTAACAAATATGTGAATACCTGTCTCCCTTTCTCTGTAGCCAATTAAGCACATGTATTTTTATATGCACATATAGAATCTTACCTGGTATCACACGTATATTCTTCTGAGGTGTCTGACTTGGCAAATACAAATTGTGAGAAGAGATCACTCCTCCTAAACTCTGTTGGAACTGAAAATTCAACCTATGGGTGAGCCTCCTAGTAGAACAACATTATACATAAATCGATGTTCGGTAAAATAAATATTTTTGCATCTGTGGCTGATGTACATTTCATGAAGAATTTCGATTAGCATATATATTGCTACATTTTATTGTCTGTGTGTGTTTTTTAATATATATATATATATATATATATATATATATATACTCTCCAAATTTTTCCAAATATAAAATATATGTGTCTTATATACACTACCTAAATTCATTCATGTTCATAAATATATGTGTCTTATATACACTACCTAAATTCATTCATGTTCATGTATGTGGATTTATAATCAACATTTCACAAGATTATTCTCAGAAATATTCATCCACCTCAAATACATATTTGTTTCCTATTACTGAAAACTAACTTCAGTGAATGGTGCATACAATCCTAATATTTCTACATTAACTGACCCTGTTTAACATCAATGCAAGTAGATTCCTATGGGACATGATGTGTATTTTGAAGTTCATTTTATTCAACACTGGTACAATAGAATTTCTACAGTTTACGAACATCATAGGACATATATTTCATCCATAAGTTCACAAATTTATAGGCATTTGATTCACTTTCAATCATTTACTGATTCAGAACACATGTATTCCTCCAGGTTTCTTGACTGGTCTTTTCATGAGACTTCATTTCAAACACATTATTTTTGATTTCCATAATCATTTTGAAGCAAAACTCACACACTCTTCATGATAAAACATAACCCTAATATTACCATTAGATGTATTACTGGTTGGAATGAATAATTGTATATCAATATAAGATTTTCTGTATATATTCAGATATCAATTCAATCCTTTATTTAAAGTTGGAACCAATTATATTATTTATTCACAGTATGGTCTATTCATGCATTATCTCTACATTCATAGACACAGGGTACATCTATTTGTAACCCCAATACTAATTTATTCGTCTTCAAAATGTTGCTCCCAGAAATGGTGGAAGAAATACTCATGTCACCTGATCTACGTATGCATTTATCACAGTAATATTCTGGACACAAAAAGCAGAGGTCACACTTATGATTGTACCAAAGCCTAAATGGAAAGTGAGCATGTATTACTAAAAACATTCATGTCCAGGTTGCCTAATGCTCTCAAATGTCAATCCTATTTATGACAACATATTTGTTTCTTCCTAAGACTATATATTCAACCTCAGCCCTGTTGCAAATGTCTAATCCTATCACTCACTTTATACTTTCCCTGATTTCCTAATGTCTCTATTGATGTCTGCTTTCCTAAATATTTTCACCAGTTCACAATTTTGACTAACACTTCACATGTGCTGACATTTACATTCACTGTCTATGTGATACCCTAATGCTAAAGAACTTTTGTTACAATTCCTGTACTCACTCTTCTTCTGAAACCTACAGAATATCTTCCTAATCCTACCGACTATCCCAGTTTGAGTGGATACTCACTTCTACATTCAATCATCCAAGGTACAAGGTCCTACGCCATTGATTATTGATTTATCTGAAACATCTATGCAGAACATGTATCAAAGCTAAGTATCCCAATCAAGAGCGCAATGCCCTTGTGGGATTCCAATCTTACCTAGATTTCTGTTTTCATACTTATATTTCACCTATATATTCTTATAAATATCACAGGTTCCCAATACCATTATTCATCAAGCAGAATGATTCCTAACCCAAATCAAACCTGTTATTAAGCGAAACGATACACTGTTCCCTCAATCTAACTTTACAGAAGAGCAGGGACAGTGTTGGTCCTAAAATAGAGGAATGTAGGGAATCTTCCACCTGTTGAAAAACTCAAAGTTTCATGCAGAAGTGATCCCTGGACAAGATATAGGCACCACTGAAGGACCTGAGAGAGCAAAAGTCAACTTCCATGGCAAACAACCTGGTCAGGATGAAAGGTTGTTACTGAATCAGCCTCTCTGTTCTTTTTTTTTATTATTGGTTGTTCAAAACCTTACAAATCTTTTGACATAACATATTCATACATTAGCATACATTAGCTTCAAGTGATTTATGAACTCCCATTTTTACCCCAGATACAGATTGAAGAATCACATCGGTTACACATCCACATTTTTACATAATGCCATACTAGTAATTGTTGTATTCTGCTACCGTTCCTATCCTCTACTATCCCCCCTCCCCTCCCCTCCCATCTTCTCTGTCCACCCCATCTACTGTAATTCATTTCTCACCTTGTTTATTTTCCCATTCCATTCACAACCTCTAATATGTAATTTAGTATAACAATGAGGGTCTCCCTCCATTTCCATGCAATTCCCCTTTTCTCTCTCTTTCCCTCCCACCTCATGTCTCTGTTTAATGTTAATCTTTTCTTCCTGCTCTTCCTCCCTGCTCTATTCTTAGTTGCTCTCATTATATCAAAGAAGACATTTGGTATTTGTTTTTTAGGGATTGGCTAGATTCACTAAGCATAATCTGCTCTAGTGCCACCCATTAGAATATGGACTCAAACAGTCCTGTTTGGAGAGCTGGTCCCGGGTGCCTATGGTTGATATACATTCTAACTTATGAAAGTGTCACAGGACGTAGGGGCAGCCTCCATCTCATGGGACCCTTGGAAGCAACTGTTAGGACAAAGTTGTTGCTAAGGCAGTGACCTCATTCAGTTTATGAAGGAAGTGACCTCACCTCACTTCCTTGGTGATGGAACTCTAAGAACTTGGGATGCAGGAAGACAGGCACCCAGAGCCTGTCCCAGTCCCAGTCCCAGTGGTCTCACTTGTTTGGATATACCAAGGACAGAGTCAGTCTTTCTTGGTACCTACTGATATGAGAATGGCCAAAAGCCAGAAAAGCTCTAAAGAGGGGCCTTTCCTGAGAAAGCAGATAGTGGTTCACCAGTGGCTCCTGACATCTTCACAGAGTTGGTTAAAGAGACCAGATCTGAGACAGGACAGGCCATTTCGGGGGAACATACTATGGCCCACCAGTCAGAGGACACTCTGGATAGTCACAGACCTACTTTGGGGAAGGAGGTGCCTCTGTGGGTGTCGCTGTGTGTTTGTGGATTTGCCTCATGTTCTGAGAATAGATAGAAAAGGCGGTTTGTTTGGTTTTGAGTGAACTGTTTCTAGTAAGTCATTTGACAAGGCGAGTGTTTCTATGTCTGTGTATCCCACTGTGTCCATGGTTATAGACATTAGAAAAGATAATGCATATATTGATGTGGCCCATCTAGTAGAAAGCTTCCCATCATTTATTCTGCCAAATTGATGAATGGATTTTGGCTTGCCTTATCAATGGGCAACACGCGCTATCTTCCAAAGTTCGTGCGTTCTTCCTGAATTCTGGCCACTCTACAGAATAGGCTCATGGTTTTGTGTCCAATATATGTACCATTTCCAAACCCTGTTACATGGCCATGTACTGGATAGCTGAAGGGAATGGCGAGCATCTCAGAAAACTCAGATATCAGTGTGACCAATAAAGTCTCAGTGGAGAAACCCTGCTTTGCTTACCTATTGTTCTGTTGCCCTGAATGTCAGGAAGGTCTTTGTTTCAGGCCACCCCTTTGTGAAGCCTGAAGAAAACAGGTTTCAAATGGAAATGAATGGGCATCACCTGTGGCTCTTTGCTTAATTGCTTTGAAAATGGATGTGTCTGAATCAGCCTCTTGGCCCTGTTTGAGGCAATGGCTTAGATTCTCACCACCTGATGTATCTTAAGAATGATCCCATGTGTGCATTCAAAACCAAAATGGCCAAAAGAGCAGTCATTGTGGATGAAGTCTCTCCCCTTCCTCTTTTAGGTTCCTGACCTCCATCAAGTGAGAATAGGGATCCTTTGGGTCAAATGATTTCTTCAAAGCCCTGCAGAAGCTAGCCGATATGTGCTTGGGTTTTATAATGACTCCAATTCACATAAAAAAATAAACCCCACAGTCTGTAGGCCTCAAATTGGAGAAGTAGAGAAGTATTAACAGCAGGCCTATTTGATCACTCCTAGTTCACAGGAAGTGTGTCCAGGCAACCCTGATTTTAGGCTATTAAGGGGCAAGGGTGTTTATTTTGGAGACTGTCTTGGGTTTCGCCCCTCATGGAAACATCCAGCCAGAGGTTATGATGAGTGTCTATATGAAAGATCATGAGGGCCATGTGGGAGTGTTTTGGTTTTAATTGTGGCCATTTGTTTGGTGTTTGGAAGAGATGACTGGGTCCACCTTTACATGAACTCTGGTGTGATTCCCCTTAGAGACTGAATTCTGGAACTGAACTCAGAGAATTATTGCCATGAATTGTGTTGGGATTTTCGGAGGCCATGCATGAGAGTCCCCCTTGAAAACTGAGATCTATGTGCAGGGTGGCTTTCAACAGAGCACTGGGAATCACAGCCAAGATATCACGTGATTTTATTCTGAAAGACTTGTCAGCCATATTTGAGAGTCGAAACACACATGGACCTCATTGTAGACCTCAATGGGACTGGCTTCATGTGACCATTTGGCCACTTTTTGAGAAGCCTTGCCTGTGAGAATTCTCCAAAGCTTTCATTGAAATGTGCTTCCTCTACATTTAATGGTTCTGGAGTGAATTTTAACCCACAGTGCCTCCAACATCATCATTGAAAAATGGCTACAAAAATACCATAAAATTTTTGAAATTCCCATGACCAGGTGGCAATGGAGGACCTTTGGATGTCCTGTTGCTGATCATGAGTATACCAGACAGTGCTTTGATTGACTCGGTTTCATGAAAATCGTGTAGAACAGAGATGCCAATAAGTTGGAGCCTGCTGAGTAGTGGGCCTAGAGCCGTGGTGGTCAGGTGTGTGATAAAACATCTGTGGTGGGGCCTGTGGATCTTCCATTGGCTTCCAAATGGCTTGTGACTGACATGGTGCAGCAAGCAGTCCCTTCTATATAAAGGCATCTTGTAATACTGAGAGATTTCAGGGCAATGTTCAGAATCAAGTTGCTATGGTCAATGGGGCAATATATGTGGGCTAGAAGTATGTTTGGTGCATTCTCCTGCAGAAACTGACCCACCACATGTGACAGAACTCCCTCCAGCACTGTGACCCACTAGAACTCCTTGTATTTTTGAATCAAATAGCAAACTCCCAGTGTAGCAGCAAGAAACACCATGAAATTTGGAGGATGACCAAATGGCTTCACAGTCCACATGGGGAGACACTTAGTCCCCAGTGGTCACAGTTTACCTACAAAGAGCAAATTCAGCACTGCTGCCTCATCTTCACTGGAAAATAAGAAACCATGTCCTCCAGGTCACATAGATGCAGACCCAGCTTTGATGGTCTCACTACAAATGAAGCTAAAGCTCCAGAAAACAACATATTTTTCAGGTGCCCAACCTCAGAGGCAGTTCTTCAAGAAGTCTTTAGGCCAGCAGAGCTCCATGTTTGTGGAGTGTTACCCTATCCCTTACTTTTGGGAACTCCTCTACCACCTCCAGTGTTGTGAACTACTGAGCATATTCCATTCCATATATGTATTCACAGATTTTCTAACACTTCTCCTCTAATTGTGTCTTACTTGGGGCAAAAGTAATGTCAAGCCATAGTTCTTGATGAGAGTGGGAACATTTTTGTGTAGCACATATTTGCATACACATTGGATTCATTTTCCAATTTTCCATTTGAAATACTGAATCCCTGACACTAACCCCTACCCTACTAGACTCTGACTACTAATCATAATATCATGGAAAATAATAACCCAATCAGAAAAGAAATACAAGCAGTTAAGAGGAGGCATGTTTGGTATTCTTGGACTTGCCTTTTGCATTATATAGGGTAGGAGTTATAAATCTAGTCAATTTTTTTTGTTGAAATAGTTCTCCATGTGTTTTTAAAGTTAACAAACATGTGAATTTATGTCTCCCTTTCTCTGTAGCCTAGTCAGCAAATGTATTTTTATATGCATATATAGAATCCTACCTAGTATCACACGTACATTTTTGTGAGGTGGCTGACTTGGCAGATACAAATTGTGAGAAGATATCACTCCTCCTAAATGCTGTTGAAACTGAAAATTCAACCTATGGCTGAGCCTCCTATTTGAACAACATTATACATAAATCCATGTTCAGTAAAATTAATATTTTTGGATCTCTGGATGATATGTATTTCACGATAAATTTCGGTTGGCATACATAATGCTACATTGTAATGTCTCTCTGTATATATATATATATATATATATATATATATATATATATATATACTCTCAAGATTTTTCAAAATATGAAATATATGTGCCTTATTGTGCACTCCCCAAATTCATTCATATCATGAATGTGGATTTATAATCAACTTTTCAAAAGATAATTCTCAGAAATATTCATCAACCTGAAATACATATTGGTTGCCTAGTACTGAAAACTATCTTCAGTAAATGGTGCATACAAAACCTAATATTTCGATATTGCAAGTTGGCCGCGAATACAGTGCATCACACCCAGTGTACCACGCCACATTGCAGGTGAATAACGAGTTAGAATGACAGAAGACTATCTTGTTAGGATCTTACAGAAAAATGGGTGTGCACCGAAACCTAAAAGAATGATTTCCACCAACGAGGTCCGGTAATTGAGTCTCAAACGCTAGCCAAATATGCAACCGGAGATCTGGGCTTACTGATCCGTGCGGCCCGCCCCGTGGCTACAGACGTCGGGGCACCACCGAGAAGCGACTAGCATCCAGGGAGAAACGTTGCTGCAGATTCTGTGGAATCCTGCCGGCTGACCCCCCACTGAGCCCCAGGCGGAGTTCGGGATCTCAGTCAGGGAAGGAAGCGCTACAGTTCTATCCCCCACAACGGAAACTCCACCAAGGAAACCAACGGCAACCATCTTGGAGAGCTGAAGTAACCACTGCCACTCTCCGACAGATTGCAACAATAAAACAGTTGTGTGTTTTCCGCTCATCTCCCATACAGTAGGATATTTGCATAAAATCTTTCCTAAGCTTTCCAGGGGAGGGATTATCAGAGAGAGCCTGAATAAAGATGGGGGGGGAAACTAGAGGCACCTGACCTTCTACTCCCCCTCCCATCAGTGGTGAAAACAGAATCTGTCTAGCCAGCGATGGGGAAGGGGCAAACGGAAAAAAAAAAACAATAGAGTGCTGGGGTTCCCAATAGACACAATCCACACCCAAGAAACGGCAGGCCAGAGTACAGTTTGAGCTGCCGAGGGCATTACTCAGGGGAAAACTGGTGTAGCAGGAGAAACCAGGACTAGCAGGAGAAACCAGGGGACTAGAGGCCAGGCCCGCGTGACTGGGCGCCTGGAGAACGCTCGCCCGCCGGCAACAGCCGGCCCGCTGCAGGTGCGACTGGACGGCTGGAGACCGCCTGCCCACCAGCGACCAGTCACCTGCCATATGCCCGCCCTAATGGGTGGCTAGAGATCGCACAACCGCCGGTGACAGCCCACCCGCTGACTGCGTGACTGGACAGCTTGTGACCGCCTGCACACCCGCGACCAGGAGCTGAAAACAAACAGAGACAGTACAGTCCCACACCCCCATGCGAACACCCGGGCAAAGAGCCTGGGGCCCACCATAGCAGAGAGGTGACATCACTGGAGCTCGGCCGTCGGAATTCCTTCCCAGTGGAATCCACTTTAGCATGCACAGTCTACCAACACAAAGGAGCTACAATAGAGATATATAAAACCAAAACAAATATATAGAAGAGAGCAGAAACACAGCAATCAAACGGAGCTGGAAAGTAATGTGAACTTCATGAAAAAACAAGGGAAAAAGGTGTACAAATAATGCCGGACAACTTAATTCTACAGGAGGACCTAGAATCATCAGAAACAGGGATAGGGAAAAAACTCAATGCATCCCTAACTCAGATGGAAAGAAATATTAGAGAAGACATGAGGCAGCAAGTCCAAGCAATAAAAGAATATTTTGAAAATGAATTAAACAAACAAATTCAAATGGCAAAGAACGAGCTTTACCAAAAGACAGAGTTCTTAAAAAAATCAAACAGTAATCCTAGGAATGCAGAAAAATATAAACCACATTAAAAACTCAAATGAGAATATTGTAAATAGACTAGATTAAGTAGAAGTCAGAAGATCAGATAATGAAGACAAAGTTTATCAACTTGAAAAGAATATAGTCAACACAGAAAAGATGCTTATATCCCATGAGCAATCTATTTAAGAGATATGGGATGTCATAAAAAAACAAATTTGAGAGTCATCAGGATAGAAGAAGGCATAGAGATTCAAACCAAAGGAATGGACAACATATTAAATGAAATAATTCTAGAAAACTTCCCAGAGATAAAAGATGGAATGGATTGCCAAATCCTTGAAGCCTACATGACCTCAAACATTCAAAACCATAATAGACCAACTCCAAGACATAGAATTATCAAGATAGCTAACATACAGAACAAGGAGAGAATATTAAAAGCTAAAAGAGAAATGAGGCAGATTACATTCTGGGGTAAACCAATTAGGTTAACGACTGATTTTTCATCACAAACTTTGAAAGCGAGTAGATCCTGGAACAATGTATTTCAAACGCTGAAAAATAATGGATTCCAACCAAGAGTACTGTATCCATCAAAATTAAGTTTGGGATTTGACAATGAAATTAGTGTCTTTCACGATAAACAAAAGCTAAAAGAATTTGCAGAAAGAACACCAGCACTGCAAAGCATTTGAGCAAAATACTAGAAGAAGAGGAATTGAAAAATAGTGCCCCAAACTAACAGCAGGAGGTATCTCAGTAAAGGGGGAGGAAAATAACCAAAAAGTAAAAACTAGCCAAACTAAAAATAAATAAATAAATAAACATGAATGAAAGTAAAAATCATATTTCAATTGTAACCTTAAATGTTAATGGCATAAACTCACCAATCAAGAGACATAGGTTAGTAACCTGAATCAAAAAAACAAATCCTACAGTCTGCTGCCTTCAGGAGACTCATATGATAGGTAAAGACATACACAGGCTGAAAGTAAAAGGTTGGGATAAATCATACCACTCACATGGCCCTCGGAAGCAAGCAGGAGTAGCCATACTCATATCAAATAAAATCAATTTCAAACCTACGTTAATAAAAAGGGATAACGAAGGACACTATGTACTGTTAAAAGGAACCATCCACCAACAAGACATAACAATTATCAATTTGTATGCACCAAACAATTGAGCTGCAACGCTCATGAAACAAACTCTCCTCAAGTTCAAGAGTCAAATAGACTACAACACAATAACTACGGGTGACTTCAACACTCTGATCTCGCCATTAGAAAGATCCTCTAGACAAAAACTGAATAAAGAAACTATGGAATTAAACAGCACAATAAATAACCTAGGCTTAACCAACATATATAGAATATATCAACCATCCTCAAGTGGATACACGTTCTTCTCAGCAGCACAAGGATCCTACTCAAAGATAGTTCATATATTATGCCATAGGGCAACCCTTAGTAAATATAAAGGCTTGGAGATAATACCATGCACCATATCTGATCATATTGGAATGAAACTGGAAATAAATGATAAAAGAAGGAAGGAAAAATCCTACATCATATGGAAAAATGAACAATATTCTACTGAATGATCAATGGGTTACAGAAGACATAGAGGAGGATATAAAAAATTCTTATAGACAAATGACAATACAGACACAACATACTGGAATCTATGGGACACAATGAAAGCAGTTTTAAGAGGGAAATTCATTTCTTGGAGTTCTTTCCTCAAAAAAATAAAATAAAATAAAATAAATGAACTCACACTACACCTCAAAAACCTAGAAAAAGAAAAGAAAAACAACAGCAAATGTAGTAGAAGACAAGAAATAATTAAAATTAGAGCAGAAATCAACGAAATTGAAACAAAAAAAAAAACATTGAAAAAATTGATAAAACTAAAAGTTGGTTCTTTGAAAACATAAATAAGATCGACAGGCCCTTAGCCATGCTAACAAAGAGAAGAAGAATGAGAACTCAAATTACTAACATACGGCATGAAAAAGGCATTATCACAACAGACACTACAGAAATACAGAAGATAATTAGAAAGTATTTTGAAACCCTATATTCAAATGAAATAGAAGATAGTGAAGATATCAATAAATTTCTTAAGTCATACGATGTGCCAAGATTGAGTCAGGAAGACACACACAATTTAAACAGACCAATAACAAAGGAAGAAATACAAGAAGCCATCAAAAGACTACGAACCAAAAAAAGCCCTGGAGCGGATGGGTATAGAGCGGAGCTCTACAAAACCTTAAAAGAAGAATTAATACCAATACTTTTCAAGCTATTTCAAGAAATAGAAAATGAAGGTGCTCTTTCAAATTCATTCTATGAGGCCAAAATCACCCTGATCCCGAAACCAGACAAAAACACTTCAAAGAAAGAAAACTACAGACCAATATCTCTAATAAACTAGGATGCAAAAATTCTCAATAAAATCCTGGTGAATGTAATACAAAAGCATATCAAAAAATTGTGCACCATGATCAAGTAGGATTCATCCCAGGGATGCAAGGCTAGTTCAATATACGGAAATCCATAAATGCTATTCACCACATCAATAGACTTAAAGACAAGAACCATATGATCATCTTGATAGATGCAGAAAAAACATTCGACAAAGTTCAGCCTCCCTTTATGTTCAAAACACTAGAAAAACTAGGGATAACAGGAACTTACCTCAACATTGTAAAAGCTATATATGCTAAACCTCAGGCTAGCATCATCGTAAATGGAGAAAAACTGAAGGCATTCCCTCTAAAATCTGGAACAAGACAGGGATGCCCTCTATCACCACTTCTATTCGATTTAGTTCTTGAAATACTAGCCAGAGCAATTAGACAGACAAAAGAAATTAAAGACATGAAAATAGGAAAAGAAGAACTTAAATTATCGCTATTTGCAGATGACATGATAATATATTTAACAGACTCAAAAGGGTCTACAAACAACTGCTAGAGTTAATAAATGAATTCAGCAAAGTGGCAAGATATAAAGTCAACACGCATTAATCAAAGGCATTCCTGTATATCAGCAGAAAAACTTCTGAAATGAAAATGAGGAAAACCACTCCATTCACTATATCCACAAAGAATATAAGATACTTGGGAATCATCCTAACGAAAGAGGTGAAAGATTTATATAATGAAAACTACAGAACCCTAAAGAGAGAGATAGAAAAAGATCTTAGAAGATGGAAAAATGTACTTTGTTCATGGATAGGCAGAACTAACATCATCAAAATATTGATATTACCCAAAGTTCTCTACAGGTTTAAATCGGTGCCAATAAAAATCCCAACGGCATTTATTGTAGAAATGATAAAGCAATCATGAAATTCATATGGAAAAACAAAAGACCCTGAATACCAAAAGCAATTCTAAGCAGGAAGTGTGAATCTGGAGGTATAGCGATACAAGAGTTCAAACTTTACTACAAAGCAATAGTAATAAAAACATCGTGGTACTGGTACCAAAACAGGCAGCTGGACCAATGGTATAGAATAGAGGACACAGAAACCAATCCACAAAATTACAACTTTCTTATATTTGATAAAGGGGCTAAAAACATGCAATGGAGGAAAGATAGCATCTTCAACAAATGGTGCTGGGAAAATTGGAAATCCATATGCAACAAAATGAAACTGAATCCCTTTCTCTTACCATGCACAAAAGTTAACTCAAAATGGATCCAGGAGCTAGATATCAAATCAGAGACACTGCGTCTAATAGAAGAAAAAGTTGGCTACGATCTACATACTGTGGGGTCGGGCTCCACATTCTTTAATAGGATGCCCATAGCCAAAGAGTTAATAACAAGAATAAACAAATGGGACTCACTTAAACTAATTTTTTTTTCTCAGCAAGAGAAACAATAAGAGAGGTAAATAGAGAGCCTACATCCTTGGAACAAATTTTTACCCCTCACACTTCAGATAGAGCCCTAATATCCAGAATATACAAAGAACTCAAAAAAATTAAAAAATAAGATAACAAATAACCCAATCAACAAATGGGCCAAGGACCTGAACAGACACTTCACAGAGGAGGACATTCAATCAATGAACAAGTACATGAAAAAATGCTCACTATCTCTAGCAGTCAGAGAAATGCAAATCAAAACCACCCTATGATACCATCTCACTCCAGTAAGATCGGCAGCCATTATGAAGTCAAACAAAATAAGTGTTGGTGAGAATGTGGGGAAAAGGGTACACTTGTACACTGCTGGTGGGACTGCAAATTGGTGAGGCCAATTTGGAAAGTACTATGGTGATACCTGGGAAAGCTGGGAATGGATCCACCATTTGACCCAGCTATCACGCTTCTCGGACTATTTCCTGAGGATCTTAAAAGAGCGTACTGTAGAGATACTGCCACATCAATGATCATAGCTGCACAATTCACAATAGCTAGACTGTGGAACCAACCTAGATGCCCTTCAATAAATGAATGGATAAAAAAAATGTGGCTTTTATACAAAATGGAGTATTACTCTTCATTAAAAAATGACAAAATCATAGAATTTGCATGGAAATGGATGGCATTAGAGCAGATTATGCTAGGCGAAGCTAGCCAATCCTTAAAAAAACAAATGCCAAATGTCTTCTTTGATATTAAAAGAGCAACTAAGAACAGAACATCGAGGAAGAGCATGAGGAAAAGTTTATCATTAAACAAAGACGAGTTGGGGGAGAGAAAGGGAGAGAGAAGGGAAAGCATATGGAAATAGTAGGAGACCCTCAATGTTACACAAAATTACATATAAGAGTATTTGAGGGGAAATTGGGGGGAAACAATGGAGAGAATTGAACAACAGCAGATGAGGTAGAGAGGGAAGATGGGAGGGAAGGGGAGGGGGGATAGTGGGGGATAGGAAAGGTCGCAGAATACAACAGTCACTAATATGCTATTATTCAAAAATGTGAATGTGTAACCAATGTGATTCTGAAATTCATATTTGTGGAAAAAATGGGAGTTCATAACCCATTTTAGTCAAATGTATCAAAGATGATATATCATGAGCTTTGTAATGTTTGGAACAACCAATAGAAATAAATAAATAAATAACGGTTTAAAATTGAGTGGGAAGAAATCAGCTAAAAATGGGTTGAGATGCATTCATTTTGCTAAGCAGAAACTTTGTTTCGTTTAGTTGTAACTATCACAAATTTATTTTACCAGGAAATTGGCTTTTGAAAATGCACATAAATTGAGATTAAAGGATAATTCACCTACCTTCATGAAAAATTCATAGCATTTTCTATATTTTTCATATTTCATTTTTTTCGTGAATATTTTGTCATGGACCAGGTCTAGTCTTAGGCTATTCTTCCAGAATACTACCTCATCTGACAAATTCGTACAATGTGTTGGATTGTTGTTTTCACCTTTTATTTAATAGTTTCTAGCTGATAATGTGTATTTTCTTTATCTTTATTTGCACATATATACCAAACAATATCTTTGCATTTTATGTTTTACTGGGGAAGAGACTCATCAAAAGCTCTTTGTTATATGTATCAACAATCAGACATTTAGAGCACACAATTATTCTTAATTTTGCATGAAAATATCTTTGTACTATTTTCTTATACAGATTTAGAATTATTAATAATGTCCCTACTGTAATAAGTAATTACTTACAAGAAGAATTAAACAATTGACTTTATATCAATTATGAATATGAAAAGTACTAAAATAAGCATTTGGCAATTAATACACAATTGATAGAAATTGAAATCACAAGAAAGCCTTTAAAATGTCAGTGCATATGGTCCTTAAATAATAGGTTATTCAAAAAACTTTTTCCAATTCATAAGATTTAATATGCCGTATTATAGCTTAATGTGATATAAAACTTTAAATTATCAGTATAGATAAAAAGAATGATACCTGTTTATTTAAATATGTTTATTTGATTTTCACTGTAAGATGTTAATTCTGGAAGGCTTGAGAATTAAGAAAGTTTTGGTCTATATTATTTTTAACAGGCTAATCAAAGTACTTTTAAATGTATATGTATGTATATATATATAATATGTAATGCATATGCATGAATATAGATACATATGTATAAAAATTTATTTTAATATATCTATCAGGTGATTATAATTATTAAATTTTCTCAAGAAAAGAACAATGACTATAAAAAACAGTCTTAAATTTAAATTTCATAGCATACTACTGTTTGTAATGACATGAGAGAAAAACAGATATGAAAGGAAAACGAAAAAGCAAGAGAGAGAAGGGGGAAAATGAGGAAGAAAGTGAGTAAAGATGAGGGAGAGGCATGTTCGATGTAAAGATAAAAGTGGAGGGGCTGGGTTTGTGGTTCAGTGGTAACATGCTTTTCTAGCATGTGTGGGACACTGGGTTCTATTCTAAGCACCACATACAAATAAACAAAATGAAGGTCAATCACAACTGAAAAAATTAAAAATAAAAAAGTAGAAATATTACCAAAACTCCAAGCTTTTATGAATGTTAAATTAAAAAAATTATGTTACATAGCCTTATGTAATTTCTAGACTATCCAAAAGAGTCATTAAATGTTAGATTATTAGTGCGATAACTAAAAATCCATTGCTCTTTCCTCAACATTCTGTGGCATGCTAGTGGTAAAATAAATTCTATTATAATACCAAAAAAAAAATCTAATATTTCTATAGTAACTGACCCAGTTTAATATCAAGGCTAGTAGATTCCTATGGGACATGATGTGTATTTTGACATTCATTTTTATTCAACACTGGAACATTACTATTTCTTCAGTTTATGCACATCATAGGATATATATTTCATCCACAAGTTCGCTAATTTATACGCATTTGTTTCACTTTCAGTCACTTCCTGCTTCAGAACACATGTATTTCTCTATGTTTCTTGACTGCTCTTTTCATGAGACTTCTTTCCAAACTCATTATTTTCGATTTCCATTATCACATTTGAAGCAAAACTCACACACCCGTCATGATAAACCAAACCCTAATATTACCATTAGATGTACAACTAGCTGGAATGAATGATTGTATATCAATATAAGATTTCTTACTTAGTTTCAGATATCAATTAAATCCATTATTTAAAGTGGAACCAGTTATATTATTTATTCACAGTATGGTCTTTTCATGCATTATCTCTATATTCATAGACACAGGATACACCTCTTTGTACCCCCAATACTAATTTATACGTCTTCAAATATTGCTCCCAGAAATGGTGGAAGAAATGCACATGTCACCTGATTTACATATACATTTTATCACAGTAATATTCTGGACACAAAACGCAAAGGTGACACTTATGATTTTACCAAACCTAAATGGAAAGTGAACATGGATTACTAAAAACTTCCATGTCCAGTTTGCCTAATGCTCTCAAATGTGAATCCTATTCTTGACTACATATTTGTTTCTTCCTAAGATTATGTATTCAACCTCAAGCCCGTTGAAAATGTCTAATCTTATCACTCACTTTTTCATTTGCCTGATTTCCTAATGTCTCTATTGATATCTGCTTTCCTACATATTTTCCCCAGATTATCATTGTGACTGACTCTTCACATGTGCTCACATTTACATTCAATCTCTACCAGAAACCCTATTGCAAAAGAACTTTTGGTCCAAATCCTATACTCACTCTTAGTTCTAAACCTACAGACTATCTTTCTAATAATACCGACTATCCCTTTTTGACTAGAAGTTCTCTTTGACATTCCATCATTCAAGGTACAAAGTCCTATGCCATTGAACATTGATTTATCTGAGACATTTCTGCAGAACATAATTCAAAGCTAAGTATCCCAATCAAGGGCCCAATGCCCTTCTGGGCTTCAAATCTTACCTAGATTTCTGTTTTCATTCTTATATTTCACTTTTACATTCTTGTAAATATTACAGGTTCCCAATACCATTATTCATGCCGTAGAATGTTTCTTAACCCAAATTGAACTTTTATTAACCGTAACCATACACTCTTCCCTGAATCAAACTTTACAGAAGAGCAGGGACAGAGTTGCTTTTACAATACAGGAATGTAGGGGTTCTTAAACCTGCTGAGATCCTCAAATGTCCATGCAGAAATGATCCCTGGAGAAGACGTAGGCAGCTATGAAGGAGTTGAGAGAGCAAAAGTCATCTTGCATGGCAAACCCCCTTGTCAGGATGAAGGGATGTGTCTGAATCAGTCTCTCTATCTAAATGTAGAGAAGATGGACTAAACCAGTCCTGTGTGGGGAGATGTTCCCAGGCGCCTATGTTTGTTATACCATTCTATCTTGTGAAATTGTCACCGAAAGTAGGGGCAGCCTCTATCTCATGGGACCCTTGGAAGCAAATGTTAAAACAAAGTGATTGCCAAGGTAGTGACCTCATACATTTCCTGAAGAAAGTGACCTACCTCACTTCCTTGGTGATGTAACTCTCTGAACTTGGGATCCAAGATGCCAGGCTGACAGAGCCAGTCCCTGTCCCAATCCCAGTGGGCTCACTTGTTTGGATGTACCAAGGACAGAGTCAGTATTTCTTGGTATCTACTGATGTGAGGATTGCCAAATGCCAGGACAGATCTGAAGAGGGGCCTTTCCTGAGAAAGCAGGTAGTGGCTCACCACTGGCTCCTGAGAACTTCACAGAGTTTGCAAAGGAGACAGATCTGAGACAGGACAGGACATTTCATTGGAACATAATACGGCCCAACAGACAGAGGACACTCCAGATAGTCAGAGACCTACTTGCGGGAAGGAGATGCCTTTGTGAGTGTGAGTGTCAGTTTGTGGTTTTGTCTCATGTTCTGAGAATAGGTAGGAAAGACAGTTTGTTTGATTTGGAATGGACTGTTTCTAGTAAGTCTTTTGACAAGGTGAGTGATTCTATGCCTGTGTATCCCACTGTGTCCGTGGTTGTAGACATTAGAAAAGAGAATGCATCAATGGATATGTCCTGTCTCGTAGAAAGCTTCCCAGCATTCATCCTGCCCAATTTATGAATGAACTGCAGCTTGCCTTATGGAGGGACAACACCTACTATCTTCCTAAGTTCCTGTTTTCTTCCTGAATTCTGGCAACTCTGCAGAATAGGCTCATGGTTTTGTGTCCAAGATATGTACCACCTCCAAGCTCTGTTACATGGCCATGTACTGGATAGCGGTAAGGAATGGCGAGCATCTCAGAAAACTCAGATATCAGTGTGACCAGGAAATTCTCAGTGGAGAAACCCTGCTTTGGGCCATTCTCTTACCTATGTTTCTGTTGCCCTGAATGTCAGGAAGGTCTTTGCCTCAGGCCACCCCTTTGTGAAGCCTGAAGAAAACAGTTTTCAAATGAAAATGAATGGTCATCACCTGTGCCTCTTTGCTTAGTTTCTTTGGAAATGGATGTGTCTTAATCAGCCTCTTGGACCTGTGTGAGGTTGTGGCTTAGATTCTCAGCACCTGATGGATCTAAAGAAAGATCCCATGTGTGCATCCAAACCAAAATGGCAAAAAGATCAGTTATGGTGGATGAAGTGTCTTGCCTTCCTTTGTTATGTTCCTGACCTACATTAAGTGAGAATAGGAATCATTTTGTTCAAATGAAATCTTCAAAGCCCTAAAGAAGTGCTTGGGTTTTCTCATTATTCCAAATCACATAAAGAATCTATACCTGACAGGCAGTAGGATTCAAAATGGAGAAGCAGAGCAGTATTAACTGCAGTCCTATTTTATCACTCCTGGTTCAAATGCAGGGTGTCCAGGCCCCCATGACTTTAGGCAAATGAGGGGTAAGAGAGCTTATTTTGGACACTAACACATACCCCACTAGACTCTGACTACTAATCCTAACATGATGGAGAATAATAACCAAAACAGAATAGAAATACAAGCAGTTCAGAGGAGTCATGTTGTATAATTGGACTTGCCTTTTGCATTATATAGGGTAGGAATTATAAATCTACTCAATTTTTAATTAAAACAGTTCTCCATGTGTTTTTAAAGTTAACAAATATGTGAATTCCTCTCTCCCTTTCTCTGTGGCCTATTCAGCACATGTGTTTTTATATGCACATATAGAATCCTACCTGGTATCACATGTATATACTTGAGAGGTTGCTGACTTGGCAGATGCAAATTGTGAGAAGAGATCACTCCTCTTAATGCTGTTGGAACTGAAAATTCAAACTATTGGTGACCTTTCTAGCTGAACAAAATTATATATAAATCCATGTTCAGTAAAAAGTATATTTTGGGATGTGTGGATTATATATATTTCATAATAAATTTCGATTGGCATATATATTGCTACTTTTTAATGTCTGTGTGAGTGTGTGTGTGTGTATATATATAGGCATATGTATATATATGTATCTATATATATATCTATATATCTATATATATCTATATCTATCTATCTATCTATATATATATATATATATACACACACACTCTCCAGATTTTTGAAAATATGAAATATATGTGTCTTATTATACACTCCCAAAATTTATTCATGTTCATGTATGTGGATTTATTATCAACTTTTCACAAGATTATTCTCAGAAATATTCATCCACCTGAAATACATATTTGTTTCCTAGTACTGAAAACTAACTTCAGTGAATGATGCATACAAATCCTAATATTTCTACAGTTACTGACCAAGTTTAACATCAATGCAAGTAGATTCCTATGGGACATGATATGTATTTTGACGTTCATTTGTATTCAACACTGGTACATTACTATTTCTTCAGTTTATGCACATCATGGGATATATATTTCATTCACAAGTTCGCTAATTTATATCAATTTGTTTCACTTTCAATTACTTCCTGCTTCAGAACACATGTATTCCTCCATGTTTCTTGACTAGTCTCTTCTTGAGACTTCTTTACAAACACATTATGTTCGATTTCCATAATTACTTTTGAAGCAAAACTCACACACCCTTAATGACAAACCATAACCCTCATATTACCATTAGATGTATAACTGATAGGAATGAATGACTGTGTATCAATATAAGATTTCTTATATATTTTAAGATATCAATTTAATCCATTATTTAAAGTGGAATCAGTTATATTATTTATTCACAGTATCATCTATTCATGCATTATCTCTATATTCATAGACACAGGGTACACCTCTTTGTACCCGCAATACTAATTTATACATCTTCAAAATATTGCTCCCTGAAATGGTGGAAAAAATACTTATGTCACCTGATCTACGTATACATTTTATCACAGTACTATTTTGGATACAAAATGCAAAGATCACACATATGTTTGTACAAAAGCCTAAATTGAATGGGAGCATGGATTACTAAAAACATTGATGTCTAGGTTGCCTAATTCTCTCAAATGTCCATCCTATTGGTGACTACATATTTGTTTCTTCGAAGATTATATAGTCAACATCAACCCTGTTAAAATGTCTAATCCTATCACTCACTTTATACTTTGCCTGATTTCCTACTGTCTCTATTGATGTTTCCTTTCCTACATATTTTCCCCAGTTTACCTATGTGACTGACTCTTCACATGTGCTGACATTGACATTCATTCTATTACCGAAACCCTATTGATAAAGAACTTTTGGTCCATATCCTGTACTCACACTTCTTGCAAAACCTACCGACTATCTTCCTAATCCTATGGACTATCCCTGTTTGAGTGGATGTTCTTTTCTACAATCTATCATCCAAGGTACAAGGTCCTATGTCATTGATAATCAATTTATCTGAGACATCACTGCAGAACGTAATTCAAAGCTAAGTATCCAAATCAAAGGCCCAATGCCAATATGGACTTTAAATCTTACTACATTTCTGTTTTCATACATATTTTTCAACTCTATGTTCTTATATATATCACAGATTCCCAATACCATTATTCATCCAGCAAAATGATTCCTAACCCAAAACAAACATGTAATTAACCCTAACCATAAACTGTTCCCTCAATCTACATTTACAAAAGAGCAGGGACAGAGTTGGTCTTACAATACAGGAAAGTAGGGGATTGTCCACCTGCTGAGAACCTCAAAGGTCCATGCAGAATTGATCCCTGGAGAAGATGTAGGCAGGTATGAAGGTCCTGAGAGATCAAAAGTCATCTTCCATGCCAAACAACCTGGTCAGGATGAAGGCTTTTGTCTGAATCAGCCTCTCTCTTCTTAATCTAGAGAAGATGGACCAAATGAGGCCTGTGTGGAGAGCTGTTCCCAGGTGCCTATGGTTGATATACCATTCTAACTTGTGAAAGTGTCACAGAAATACGGTCAGCCTACATGTCATGGGACACTTGGATGCATGTGTTAGGACAAACTGGTTGCCAAGGCAGTAACCTCATTCAGTTCCTGAAAGAAGTTACCTCACCTCACTTTTTTGTTCATGGCACTTTCTGAACTTGGGATCCAGGAAGCCAGGCACCTAGAGCCTGTCTCAGTCCCAGACCTAGTGGTCTCACTTGTTTGATATAACAAGGACAGAGTCAGTCTTTCTTGGTATCTACTGATGTGAGAATGGACAAATGACAGGAAAGCTCTTAAGAGGGTCCTTTCCTGAGAAAGAAGGCAGTGGCTAACTGCTGGCTCCTGACAACTTCACAGAATTGGCCATGGACACCAGATGTGAGATAGGAGAGGCCATTTCGGGGGAACATAGTAAGGCCTATCAGTCAGAGGACACTCCGGATAGTCACAAACCTACTTGGAGGAAGGAGGTGCTTATCTGGCTGGGGGTGTGGGTTTGTGGTTTTTTTCTCATGCTCTGAGAATATGTCTGAAAGGCGGTTTGTTTGGTTTGGAGTAAAGTGTTTCCAGAAAGTCGTATGAAAAGGCGAGTGTTTCTATGTCTGCGTATCTCACTGTGTCAGTGGTTGTAGACATTATCAAAGAGAATGCATCAATGGATGAGTCTTGTCTAGTAGAAAGCTTCCCAGCATTCATCCTTCCCAATTTATGAATGGACTGCGGCTTGCCTTATGGATCGGCAACACCTGCTATCTTCCTAAGTTACTGTTTGCTTCCTGAATTCTGGCCACTCTCCAGAATAGGCTCATGGTTTTGTGTCCAAGATATGTACCACCTCCAAGCTCTGTGACACGGCCATGTATTGGTTAAATGAAGGGCATGGCGAGCATCTCAGAAAACTCAGATATCAGTGTGACCAGTAAAGACTCAGTGGAGAAACCATGCTTTGGGCCTTTTCCTTACCTAATGTTCTGTTGCCCTGAATGTCAGGAAAGTCTTTGCCTCAGGCCACCCTTTTTGAAGCCTGAAGAAAAGTTTTCAACTGCAAATGAAGGGGCATCAACTGTGGCTCTTTGCTTAATTGCTTTGGAAAGGGATATGTCTAAATCAGCCTCTTGGCCTTGTGTAATTCTGTGGCTTAGATTCTCTGCACCTGATGGATCTAAAGAGAGATCCCATGTATGCATCCAAAAGCAAAATGTCCAAAAGAGCAATCATTGTGGATGAAGTCTCTCTCCTTCCGTGGTAAGGTTCCTGACCTCCATTAAGTGAGAATAGGCCTCCTTTGGGACAAATAAGTTCTTCAAAGCCCTGCAGATTCTAGCCCATAGGTGATTGGGTTTTCTCATGACTCCAATTCACATGAAGAATCTAAATCCCACCATCAGTAGGCCTCAAATTTAAGAAGCAGAGCAAAATAAACGGCAGGCCTATTTGATCACTCTTAGTTCACAGGAAGGGTGTCCAGGAAACCCTGACTTTAGGCAAATGAGGGGCAAGGAAGCTTATTTTGGACACTGTCTTGGGCTGCACCCCTCACGGAAACCTCCAGCCAGAGGTTATGATGAGTGTCTGTATGGAAGAAAATGAGGGCCATGTGGGAGTGTTTTGGTTTTAATTGTAGTCATTTTTGTGGCGGTTAGTAGAGATTACATGGTCCACCTTGGCTTGAACTTTGGTGGGATTCTGCATAAAGACTGAGTTCTCGTACTGAACTCAGAGAAGTATTGCCATGAATAGTGTTGGAATTTTAGGAGTCCACGCATGAGAGTCGCCCTTGGAAACTGAGATCTAGGCCCAGGGTAGTTATTCACAGAGCACTGGAAATCTCAGCCAGGATATCACATGATTTTGTTTGAAAAACTTGGCAACCATTGTTGAGAGTCAAAACACACATGGACCTCACATTGTAGACCTCAATGTTCCTGGATTCATGTGACCTTTTGGCCACTCTTTGGCAAGTCTTTCCTGTGAGAGATCTCCAGATATTTCATTGAAATGAGCTTCCTCACCATTTAATAGTTCCAGAATGCCTCCAACTTCATCCTTGAAAAATGGCTAGGTCAATATATCATGAAATTTTTAAAATTCCCATGACAAGTTGGCACTGGAGATTCTTTGGATATCCTGTGGCCGATCATAAGAATAGCAGTCAGTGCCTTGATTGACTGGTTTTCATAAAAATTGTGCAGAACAGTGATGCCAGGAAGTTGGAGCCTGCTGAGGAGTGGGCCTAGAGCATTGGTGGGCAGGTGTGTGATAAAACATCTGCGGTGTGGTCATGTGGATCTGCCTTTGGCTTCCAAATGGCTTGTGACTGATGTGTTGCAGCCAGCAGTCCCTTCAATGTAAAGGCATCTTGTTATATGCAGAGGTTTTAGGGAAATATTTAGAATCAGGTTGCTATGGTCAAGGGGGCAACTATGTGGGATATAAGCCTGTTAGGTGCATTCTCCTGCAGACCCTGACCCACCACACGTGATAGAACCCCCTCACGCACAGAGTAACAGTTGAATTCTTTGTATTTCGTGAAGCAAATACCAAACTCCCAGTGCAGCAGCAAGAAACACCACGAAAAGTGGAGAATGACCAAATAGCTTCACAGGCCCATGTGGATACACTTAGCCCCTCGTGTCCACAGTTTACCTACAAAGAGAGTATTCAGCACTGCTGACTCATGTTCAGGGAAAATAAGAAACCATGTCCTCCAGGTCACATAGATGAAGACGCTGATTTGATGGTCTCACTACAAACGAAGCTGAAGCTCCCGACAACAACATATATTTCAAGTGCCCACCCTCAGAGGCAGTTTCTCAAGAAGTCTTTACGCCAGCAGAGCTCCATGTTTTTGGAATGATTACACTGTCCCTTACTTTTGGAATCTCCTCTACCTCCTCCAAGGTTGTGAACTCCTGAGCATATTCCATTCCAGATATTTATTCACAGATTTTCTAACTCTTCTCTTCTAATTGTGTCTTACTCTGCGCGATTGTAATGTCAAGGCATTGTTCTGGATGAGAGTGGGAAGATTTTTGTGTACCACATATTTACATACACATTGGATTCATTTTCCAATTTTCCTTTCAAAATACTGAATACCTCACACTAACACTTACCCTACTAGACTCTGACAACTAATCCTAATAAGATGGAGAAAAATAAACCAAAATAAATAGAAATACAAGCAGTTCAGAGAAGGCATGGTGTATAGTGGAATTGCCTTTTGCATTATTTAGGGTAGGAGTTATAAATCTAGTCAATTATTTGTTAAAATATTTCTCCATGTGTTTTAAAGTTAACAAATATGTGAATTCCTGTTTCCCTGTCTCTGTAGTCTATTCAGCACGTGTATTTTTACATGAAATTATAGAATCTTACCTGATACCACACGTACATTTTTGTGAAGTGGCTGACTTGGCAGATACAAATTTTAAGAGATCACTCCTCCTAAACGCTTTAGAACTGAAAATTCAACCTATGCGTGAGCTTCCTAGTTGAACAACATTATACATAAATCCATGTTAAATAAAATAAATATTTTTGGATCTCTGGATGATATAAATTTCATGGTGAATTTCATATAGCATATATTATGCTATTTTTAATGTCTGTGTGTGTTTGTGTGTGTGTGTGTGTGTATATATATATATATATATATATATATATATATACTCCAGATTTTTCAAAATATGAAATATGTGTCTTATTATACACTCCCTTAACTCATTCATATTCAAGTATGTGGATTTATAATCAAATTTTCTCAAGAGTTTTCTCAAAATATTCATTCTCCTGATATACATATTTGTTTCTTAGTACTGAAAACTAACTTTAGTGAATGGTGCATACAAATCCTAATATTTCTACAGTAACTGACCTAGTTTAACATCAACGCAAGTAGATTCCTATGGGACATGATGTGTATTTGGATGTTCATTTTATTCAACACTGGTACATTACTATTTCTTCAATTTATTCACATCATGGGATATATATTTCATCCACAAGTTCGCAAGTTTATAGGCATTTGTTTCACTTTCATTCATTTTCTTTTTCAGATCACATGTATTCCTCCATGTTTCTTGACTGGTCTTTTTATGAGACTTCTTTCCAAACACATTAATTTAGATTTCTATGATCACTTTTGAAGCAATACTCACACACCTTTCATGATAATCATAACCCTAATATTACATATAGATGTATTACTGGTTGGAATGAATGATATTATATCAATACAAGATTTCTTATAATATTTCATATATTAATTCAATCCATTATTTAAAGTGGGAACAGTTAAATTATTTATTCAAAATGTGGTCTATTCATGCATTATGTCTATATTCATGGACACAGGGTACACCTCTTTTACCCCCAATAGTAATTTATAGGTCTTGAAAACATTACTTCCAGAAATGCTTGAAGAAATGCTCATGTCATCTGATCCACATATACATTCTATGACAGTAATATTCTGGACAAAAAATGCAAAGGTCACACTTATGATTGTACCAAAGCCTAAAATGAAAGTGAACATGGATTACTAAAAGCATCCATGTCCAGGTTTCCTAATGCTCTCAAATGTGAATCCTAATGGTCACTGCATATTTGTTTCTTCTTAAGATTATATATTCAAACTCAACAGTGTTCAAAATGTCTAATCCTATCACTCACTTTATACTTTGCCTGATTTTGTAAAGTCTCTATTATTATCTGCTTTTCTACATATTTTTCAAAGTTCATCATTGTGACTGAATTTTCATATGTGCTGACATTTACATTCACTCTCAAATATTACCTAGATTTCTGTTTTCATACTTATATTTCACCAGTATATTCTTGTAAATATCGCAGGTTCCCAATACCATAATTCATCCTGCAGAATGATTCCTAAACCAAATGGAACCTGTTATTACCCTTAACCATGCAATATTTCCTCAATATAACTTAACAGAAGAACAAGGATATTGTTGGTCTTACAATACAGGAATGTAGGGGATCTTCCTCCTGCTGAGAACCTCAAAGTTCCGTGCAGAAATGATCCCTGAAGAAGATGTAGACACCTATGAAAGACCTGAGAGAGCAAAAGTCAACTTCCATGTAAAACAACCTGGTCAAAATGAAGGGATGTGTCTGAAAGCCTCTCTCTTCTTAATGTAGATTAAATCGACCAAACCAGGCCTGTGTGGAGAGCTGTTCCCAGGTGCCTATGGTTGATATACCATTCTATCTTGTGAAAGTGTCACAGGAAGTATGGGCAGCCTCCATCTCATGGGACCCTTGGAAGCAACTGTTAGGAAAAAGTGGTTGCCAACCCAGTGACCTCATTCAGTTCGTGAAGGAAGTGACCTATCACACTTCCTTGGTGATGGAACTCTCTGAACTCGGGATCCAGGAAGCCAGGCACCCAGAGCCAGTCCCAGTCCCAGTCCCAGTGGTCTCATTTGTTTGGATTTACCAAGGACAGAGTCAGTCTTTCTTAGTACCTACTGAAGTGAGAATGGCCAAATGCCAGGAGAGCTCTGAAGAGGGGCCTTTTCTGAGAAAGCAGGTAGTGGCTCAACCATGGCTCCTGACAACTTCACAGAGTTGGCAAAGAAGTCCAGGTCTGAGATAGGACAGGCCATTTTGGTGGAACATAGTATGGCCCACCAGTCAGAGGACACTCAGGATACTCACAGACATACTTGGGGGAAGGAGATTCCGTTGTGGGTGTCTGTGTGAGTTTGTGGTTTTGTCTCATGTTCTGAGAATAGGTAGGAAAGGCGGTTTGTTTGTTTAGACTGGAATGTTTCTAGAAAGTCGTTTGACAACGCGAGTGTTTCTATGTCTGTGTATCCCACTGAATCCGTTTTTGTAGACATTTGAAAAGAGAATTCATCAATGGTTGTGTCCTGTCTAGTAGAAAGCTTCCCAGTATTCATCTCGCCAAATTAAAGAATAAATAGCTGCTTGCCTTATGGATGGGCAACACCTATTATCTTCTTAAGTTCCTCTTTTCTTCCTGAATACTGGCCACTCTCCAGAAAAGCCTCATGGTATTATTTCCAAGATATGTACCACCTCCAAGCTCTGTGACATGATCATGTACTGGATAGCTGAAGGGAATGAGAGTATCTCAGAAAACTCAGATATCAGTGCGACCAGTAAAGTCTCAGTGGAGAAATACTACTTTGGACTTTTGCTTACCTATTGTTCTGTTGTCCTGAATGTCAGGAACGTGTTTGCCTCAGGCCACCCCTGTGTGAAACCTGAAGAAATCAGTTTTCAAATGGAAAAGGATGGGCGTCACCTGTGGCTCTTTGCTTAATTGCTTTGGAAATGGATGTGGCTGAATCAGCCTCTTTGCCCTCTGTGAGGCAGTGGCTTAGATTCTCAGCACCTGATGGATCTAAAGAAAGTTTCCAAGTGTGCATCCAAAACCAAAATGGCCAAAAGAGCAGTCATTGTGGATGAAGTCTCTCGCCTTCCTCTGTAAGCTTCCTGACCTCCATCAAGTGAGAATAGGGATCCGTTGGGTCAAACCAGTTCTTCAAATCTCTGCAGAGGCTAGCCAATAGGTGCTTGGGTTTTCTCAGGACACCAATTCACATAAAGAATCTATACCAGTCAGTTGGCCTCAAACTGGAGAAGCAGAGCAGTATTAAAGAAGGGCTATTTGATCACTCTTGGTTCACAGGAATGGTGTCTAGTCCACTCTGACTTTAGGCAAATGAGGGGCAAGGGAGCTTATTTTGGACACTGTCTTGGGCTGCGCCCGTCATGGAAACCTCTAGCTAGAGGTTATTCAGAGTGTCTATGTTGAAGAAGATGAGGGCCATGTGGGAGTTTTTTGGTTTTAATTGTGGTCAATTGTTGGTGGTTAGAAGAGAATCCTGGGTCCACCTGGGCTGGAATTCTGGTGCGATTCCCCTTAAAGACTGAGTTCTGGAACTGACCTCAGAGAAGTATTGCCATTAATTGTGTTGGGATTTTAGGCGGCCATGCATGAGAGTCGCCATTGGAAACTGAGATCTAAGCCTGGGGTGGCTATTCACCAAGCACTGTCAATCTCAGCCAGGACATCACATGATTTTATTCTGAAAGACTTGGCAGCCATTGTTGACAGTCAAAACACACATGGACCTCACATTGTAGACCTCAATGGGCCTGGCTTCATGTGGCCTTTTGGCCACTCTTTGGGAAGACTTGCCTCTGAAAATTCTCCAGAGTTTTCCTTGAAATGTGCTTCCTAAAAATTTAATGGTTCCTGAATGAATTGAAACCCACAGTTTCTCCAACTTCATCCTTGAAAAATGTCTAGATAAATACCATGAAATTTTTTGAAATTTCCACGACCAGGTGGCACTGGAGAACCTTTGTATGTCCTGTTGCTGATCAAGAGTGTACCAGACAGTGCCTTCCTTGACTGGGTTTCATGAAAATGGTGTAGAACAGAGCTGCCAGTATGGTGGAGCCTGCTGAGTAGTGGGCCCAGAGCTGTGGTGTGCAGTTGTGTGATAAAACATCTGTGGTGGTGTCATGTGGATCTTACTTTGGCTTCCAAATGCTTGTGACTGACATGGTGCAGCCAGCATACCTTTGTATATTAAGCCATCTTGTTAGATGGAGAGTTTTCAGGGCAATGTTTAGAATCAAGTTGCTACGGTCAAGGGGGCAAGCAATGTGGCGTAGAAGCCTGGTTGGTGCATTCTCCTGCAGACCCTTACACACCACACGTGACAGAACTCCCTCCAGCACTGTGTCCCAGTGGAACTCCTTGTATTTTGTGAAGCAAATACCAAACTCCCAGTGCAGCAACAAGAAACACAACAAAATTGGAGAATGACCAAATGGCTTCACAGTCTACACGGAAAGATTCTTAGACCCCAGTGGCCACAGTAAACCCACAAAGAGAGAATTCAGCACTGCTACCTCATGTTCATTGGAAAATAAGAAACCATGTCCTCCATGTAACAGATGCATACACAGCTTTAATGGTCTCACTAAAAAGGAAGCTAAAGCTCCTGAAAACAACATATATTTCAAGTGTACAACCTCAAAGACAGTTTCCCAGATGTCTTGAGGCCTGCACACTTCCATGTTTGTGGAGTTTTTACAGTCTCCATTACTTTTGGAAACTCCACTACCACCTCCAGTGTTGTGAACTCCAGAGCATTTTCCATTCCAGATATGTATTCCTAGATTTTCTAACTCTTCTCCTCTAATTGTATCTTACTTGGGGCTAAGGTAATGTCAAGGCATTGTTCTGGATGAGAGTGGGAAGATTTTTTTGTAGCACATATTTGCATACACATTGGATTCATTTTCCAATTATTCATTCAAAATACTGAATCCCTCATAGTAACCCACTCCCTACTAGACTCTGACTACAAATCCTATTATGATGGATAAAAATAGACCAAACCAAATTGAAATACAAGTAGTTCAGAGGATGCAAGGTTAACATTTGGACATTCCTTTTGCATTATATATGGTAGGAGTTTTAAATCTAGTCATTTTTTTGTTGAAACACTTCTCCATGTGTTTTTAAAGTTAACAAATATGTGAATTCATGTCTCCATTTCTCTGTAGCCTATTCAGCACATATATTTTTATATGCACATATAGAATCCTACCTGGTACCACACGTACATTCTTGTGAGGTGGCTCACTTGGCAGATACAAATTGTGAGAAGAGATCACTCCTGTTAAACACTGTTGAAACTGAAAATTCAACCTATGAGTGAGTATCCTAGCTGAACAACATTATACATAAATTCATGTTCAGTAAAATGAATATTTTTAGATCTGTGGATGATATATATTTCATGGTGAATTTCATTTGGCTTTTATATTAATACTTTTTAATTTCTGTGTGTGTATTTTAATATATATATATATATATATATATATATATATATATATATATATATATATATACACTCTCCAGAGTTTTCAAAATATGAAATAAATGTATCTTATTATGTACTCCCTAAATTCATTAATATTTAAGTGCGTATTTATAATCAACTTTTCATAAGATTATTCTAAGACATATTCATCCTCCTGAAATACGTATTTGTTTCCTAGTACTGAAAACTAAGTTAAGTGAATTGTGCATACATATCCTAATATTTTTACACTAATTGACCCAGGTTAATATAAATGCAAGTAGATTTCTATAGGACATGATGTGTATTTTGACGTTCATTTTTTTTCAACACTTGTACATTACTGTTTCCTCAGTTTATGCACATCATAAGATATATATTTCATCCAAAAGTTCACAAATTTAAAGGCTTTTGTTTCACTTTCAATCACTTCCTGCTTCAGAACACATGTATTCCTCCAGGTTACATGACTGGTCTTTTCATGAGACTTCTTTCCAAACACATTATTTTCGATTTCCACAATTACTTTTGAAGCAAAACTCACACATTCTTCATGATAAACCATAACCCTAATATTACCATTAGATGTATAACTGGTTTGAATGAATGGATATATATCAATATAAGGTTTCCTGTATATTTTCAGATATCAATTTGAACCATTATTTAAGTTGGAACCAGTTATATTATTTATTCACAGTATGGTCTATTCATGCATTATTTCTATATTCATAGACACAGTGTACACCTATTTGTATTCAAAATACTAATTTACACGTCTTCAAAATACTGTTCCTAGAAATGGTGAAAGAAATACTCATGTCACCTGATCTACATATACATTTTATCACAGTAATATTCTGGAAACAAAAAGCAAATGTCACACTTATGATTTTACTAAAGCCTAAATGGAAATTGAACATGGATTACTAAAATCATCCATGTCCAGTTTGCCTATTGCTCTCAAATGTGGATCCTATTGGTGACTACATATTTGTTTCTTCCTAAGATTATATATTCAACCTCAAACCTGTTGAAAATGTCTAATCCTATTACTCACCTTATACTTTGCCTGATTTCCTAATGTCTCTATTGATATATATTATCCCCAGTTCATCATTGTGACTGCCTCTTAACATGTGCTGTCATTTACATTCACTCTCTACATGAAACCCTATTGCTAAAGACCATTTTGTCCAAATCCTATACTCACTCATCTTTCTAAAACTACCGTCTATCTTTCTAATCCTACCGACTATCCCTTTTTGACTGCATGTTCTCTTCGACATTCAATCATCCAAGGTACAATATCCTATACCATTGTATATTGATTTATCTGAGACATCTGTGCAGAAATTAATTCAAAGCTAAGTATCCCAATCAAGGGCCCAATGCCCTTCTGGGCATCAAATCTTACCTAGATTTCTGTTTTCATACCTATATTTCAACTGTATATTTTGTAAATATCACATGTTCCCATAACCATTATTCATCCTGCAGAATTATTCCTAACCCAATCGAACATGTTGTTAACCCTAACCATACACTGTTCCCTCAATCTAACTTTACAGAAGATCAGGGAGAGAGTTGGTCTTCCAATACTGGATTGTAGGGTATCTTCCACCTGATGAGAACCTCAAAGGTCCATGCAGAAATGATACATGGAGAAGAAGGCAGCTATGAAGGACCTGAGAGAGCAAAAGTCATTTTCAATGTTAAACAACCGGGTCAGGATGAAGAGATGTATCTGAATCAGCCTTTCTCTTCTTAATATAGAGAAGATGGACCAAACCAGGCCTGTGAGAAGAGCTGTTCCTGGGTGCCTATTGTTGATATACCATTCTAACTTGTGAAACTGTCACAGAAAGTAGGGGCAGTCTCCATCTCCTGGGACCCTTAGAAGCAAATATCAGTACACACTTCCTTGGTGATGGAACACTCTGAACTTGGGATCCAGGAAGCCAGGCACCCAGAGTAAGTCCCAGTCCCAGTCCCAGTGGTCTCAATTGTTTGGATTTACCAAGGACAGAGTCAGTCTTTGTTGGTACCTACTGAAGTGATAATGGCCAAATGCCAGGAGACCTCTGAAGAGGAGCCTTTTCTGAGAAAGCAGGTAGTGGCTCAACCATGACTCCTGACAACTTCACAGAGTTGGCGAAGGAGACCAGATCTGAGACAGAACAGGCCATTTTGGGGGAACATAGTATGGACCACCAGTAAGAGGACACTCAATATATTCACCAACATACTTGGGGGAAGGAGGTGCCGTTGTGGGTGTTGGTGTGAGTTTGTGGTTTTGTCTCTTTTCTGAGAATAGGTAGGAAAGACTGTTTGTTTGTTTGGACTGGAATGTTTCTAGAAAGTCGTTTGACAACGCGAGTGTTTCTATGTCTGTGCATTCCACTGTATCTGTGGTTGTAGACATTTGAAAAGCGAATGCATCAATGGTTGTGTCCGGTCTAGTAGAAAGCTTCCCAACATTCATACTGCACAATTTAAGAACGGAGAGAGGCTTGCCTTATGGATGGGCAACACCTACTATCTTCCTAAGTTCTTGTTTTCTTCCTGAATACTGGCCACTCTCCAGAATAGCCTCATGGTTTGGTTTCCAAGATATGTACCACCTCCAAGCTCTGTGACATGGCCATGTACTGGATAGCTGAAGAGAATAGAAGCATCTCAGAAAACTCACATATCAGTGTGACCATTAAAGTCTCAGTGGAAAAACACTGCAATGGGCCTTTTGCTTACCTATTGTTCTGTTTTCATAAATGTCAGGAAGATCTTTGCCTCAGGAAACCCCTTTGTGAAGCCAGAAAAAAAGAGTTTTCAAATGGAAATGAATGGGCATCACCTGTGGCTCTTTGCTTAATTGCTTTGGAAAGAGATGTGACTGAATCAGCCTCTTTGCCCTGTGTGAGGCAGTGGCTTAGATTCTCAGCACCTGATGGATCTAAAGAAAGTTTCCAAGTGTGCATGCAAAACGAAAATGGCCAAAAGAGCAGTCATTGTGGATGAAGTCTCTCACCTTCCTCTGTAAGCTTCCTGACCTCCATCACGTGAGAATAGGGATCCTTTGTGTCAAATCAGTTCTTCAAAGCCCTACAGAGGCTAGCACATAAGGGCTTGTGTTTTCTCATGACACCAATTCACATAAAGAATATATACCAGACAGTCAGTAGGCCTCAAATTAGAGAAGCAGAGCAGTATTAAGAGCAGGACTATTTGATCACTATTGGTTCACAGGAAGGGAGTCCAGGCCACCCTGACTTTAGGCAAATGAGGGGCAAGGGAGTTCATTTGGAAAACTGTCTTGGGCTGTGCCCCTCATGGAAACCTCCAGCCAGAGGTTATGAAGAGTGTCTATGTGGAAGAAGATGAGGGCCATTTGGGAGTGTTTTGGTTTTAATTGTGGTCATTTGTTTGGTGGTTGGAAGAGATGCCTAGGTCGACCTGGGCTTGAACTCTGGTGTGATTCCCCTTACAGACTGAGTTCAGGAACTGACCTCAGAGAAGTATTGCCATGAATTGTGTTGGGATTTTAGGAGACCACGCATGAGAGTTGCCTTTGGAAACTGAGATCAATGCCCAGGGTGGCTTTCCACAGAGCATTGTCAATCTCTGCCAGGGCATCACATTATTTTATACTGAAAGACTTGGCAGCCATCGTTGACAGTCAAAACACACATGGGCCTCACATTGTAGACCTCAATGGGCCTGGCTTCATGTGTCTTTTTGGCCACTCTTTGGGAAGCCTTGCCTCTGAGAATTCTCCAGAGTTTCCTTGAAATGTGCTTCCTCAAACATTAATGGTTCCTGAATGAATTGAAACCCACAATTTCTCCAACTTCATCCTTGAAAAATGGCTAGATAAATACAATGAAATTTTTGAAATTTTCATGACCAAGTGGCACTGGAGAACCTTTCAATGTCCTCTTGCTGATGAAGTGTGTACCAGACAGTGCCTTGATTGACTAGGTTTCATGAAAATGATGTAGAACAGAGATACCAGTATGTTGGAGCCTGCTGAGTAGTGGGCCCAGAGCTGTGGTGTGCAGGTGTGTGATAAAACATCTGTGGTCGGGCCATGTGTATCTGCCATTGACTTCCAAATGGCTTGTGGCTGACATTGTGCAGCCAGGAATCACTTATATGTCTGATAACTCTCCATATAAGGCATCTTGTTATATGGAGATGTTTCAGGACAATGTTCAGAATCAGGTGCAATGGTCAAGGGGACAAGCTATGTGGGATAGAAGCCTGGTTGATGCATTCTCCTGCAGACCCTGACCCATCTCATGTGAAAGAACTCCCTCCAGCACTGTGTCCCAGCTGAATTCCTTGTATTTTGTGAAGCAAATAACAAATTCCCAGTGCAGCAGCAAGAAACACCACGAAAAGTGGAGGATGACCAAATTGCTTCACAGTCCACACGGGGAGTCACTTAGCCTTCAGTGGCGACAGTTTACCTACAAAGAGTGAATTCAGCACTGCTGCCTCATGTCCTTTGAAAAACAAGAAACCATGTCCTACAGGTGACATAGATGCAGATCCAGCTTTGATGGTCTCATTAGAAAGAAAGCTAAAGCTCCTGACAACAACATATATGTCAAGTGCCCATCGTCAGAGGCAGTTTCTAAGGAAGTCTTCAGGCTGGCAGAGCTCCATGTTTGATAGCATTTACCTATTAGACCAGGATGCAAGAAAAGACCACTGACTCCAATTAAAATCAAGTTAAAGCAAGCTTATATTTTCCACTGCCCAGGTGGCCTCTCCCTCCCAAAACAGTGGGAACAAGACAGCCACCCAAATTTCCTACAGCCCAGGTTTATAACCCAGAATTTTACACTACAGGGGGGGTTAAAATATCAGAACTTTGACAAGCATCAAACTAATCGTAGTTTATATATATATATATATATTTGCTGGCCCCAACATCAGAATTTATGAAGACCATTAGAGCCTCAGAGAGGGTCATTGTCTGGCCAGGGAAGGCCAGTATTTATGAGGTGTCAATAAAGTTTCATAGAGGGCTGTTCCTGGTCAAAGAGCCAGGCATGGGTGAGTTCAAGGCCACGGGCAGGCATTGCAAGCAGGTTCAGAATTTGGTGTAATTTATAGTTAAGCCAAAATTTTCTTTTCATGGCTTTGTGGCAAGATGGATCCCAATTTTAATAAAAGATCAGGTTGGGTCTATCATTCCCCCCTTTTCTAATGTGTCCCTTTCAAATCTTTGATAGGGTAGGGGAAGAGCACTGAGGGAATTTTAATACCTCACGTAACAGTCTCCATATTTTTTGAACTCACACAAAACCAGTCTCCCTGATTTTACCTGACTTAATTAATTACTTAAAATGAAAGTCTATTTATTTTTGGCTCCATTGTTGTAAGAAGAGTGGCGTCACTCATTTTGGCTTCTTCTGAGCTGAGAGAGGGTGACATGAGGGGGCACAGCATGAGGGACATGAGTTGTCTTTTAGAAGTCAGTTCGGTTTGAAGTCTGGTTGTGGTAGAACAGTTTGTAAAGTCATCTGGGGATGGGTTCTTCTATGAGAGAAACAAAAACCATGAGTACTGAATAAATGTTGCAGCTGCTGAAACAAGTCACTGTATAGATGTCCCCTCATCTGTCTTCAATATCCCCAGTTATCAGGACTTTCAACTTAATATTTAACTTTTAGTGTCACAGTTGTCCCACCCCATAAGATACAGTTTAATAATTTAATGTCATCTGATCTTGCAAATTCCTTTTACTAGTATGACCTCTGTGTGTAATAGAGAAACCTTTAATTCTGTTAGTCAGGGCTGGATAATCATACTAGCAAACACCAAGCCTACCTGTGTAGGTTACGAATATCTGTAGGCCTTAAACAAAAAACTTCTGCCTCTGGTAGCTCCTCTTGATAGTCTCTTTTTATTCTCATCAGGCATTCCTCTCTGAGAATCCTTCTTTGTAGCCTCCAGTCTTACTTATTTTGGGAGGCTACCATAAAGTGTATACGTTAAAATATTATTATAACTATTATTATTTAAAATGCCCAGGAATGGCTGTATTTTGGGTTTATCTGTCTTTGCTAAGAGTTTAAGATGAAGCAGTAAAACTGACTTTTGTTTCTATCTATTGTTAACAGTCAGCTGAGATTTTATGGGAGTCATTTCTGGGGAAACTTGAGAGCAGCTTCTCAGTTCTGCTAGTGCCATTTGCGCTAGGTGATTCCAGGTCTTGCTTGACCATGTGGCTTCTCTCAGAAGCATCAGGAATATCTCCCTTCTCTGATGATTCTCTTCTTCGTAGAAAATGCACTGATTGGCTTTCTGTTCTCCAGTGGCCTCATTAATCTTCCTGATCAGGAGTTTATGTGGCTGAGAGTTGCAAAGTTCTTTAGAGAAGTCTCCTGTTCCCTGGATACAAACTGACTCAGAGGGCAAGAGCCAAAATTTGTTTTATTGTCCCTTTTCATTTAAATTAAATTTTAAATCCTAATCTTAAATATCCAGCAAATAAATTTTAACAGCCTTATATTAAGAGTACTGTGCTTTAATGTCTATAATTTAAAATTATTTATCTTTTTATTATTTGGGATCTGTATTTTTCTGTCTTGTAGGTGATGCCATATTATCTTAAATTAACCAATGTTGTGTTCAAAAGCAACTCTTTTGTAAAACACTAACAGGGAATCTTTAGTTAACTTATAAGGAAATTACAAAATAAAATTAACAAGAGTAAAAATACTTAGTTCGTGTAATAGCTACCCTGAATTTTTGGCTGAGGTATAAATTATATCACCTTTTTCAGATCCTAGTAATCTTGACAGAAAAAAAAAAAACTTCTGAACGTAACTTTAAATTAAATAACATCTGACCTACTGCTTTCGTAGTTATTCTCACATGTTGTAAGATGAGACACAGAGCCTTATCTCAGGTAAGGCAGGGCTCTATATAAATCTTAAGTCTTTTAGTTCTAAAGCTGATCTTTTTTTTTTAAATATCATCTTACACAGTTTACATAAATTGTTTGAGGTCACATGAACATTAGCTAACACCATATGATATCACATTTAAAACATGAATTAAAGAAAGGCTGAAAGTTTTTAACCTTTACATAGATTAGGCGCTCATTAACTTAAAAATATATTTAAATTTTTCCCCAATGTAAAAAGTAACATAAAACTTTACATATCTTATTGATAACAAGTAAATAAATCCCCAATATATATATATTTTTTTACCATACAACTTCAGAACACCAGCTTGATGTAATGCTCTTTTAAAGTTTCTACCTTACAGACTTGTATACCTGGAAGATATGAGCACATTAATAGCATCACAATGACATTGATGTTTTTACATTAACCAAATTTAGCTTTTAAAGAAATTCCAGTACAGTGCTCTAAAATAACAGTTCTTATTTAATCAGTTGTTTAATTTTTATGGTTGCTTGCTCTAGAAAAATAAAAATAAACACAATGTTATGGGTAAACTTTTGTTTTCAGAAATTTGTGTCGCTTTATCACATGACTGATTTTTACAATCTTATACAGACTTTAGAACAAACTTATACAGACCTTACTAAATCAATCAGATATCTAACAAAAGTACTCATGAATGAGTAATCCCATATCAAATTTACTTCACTTATTTATCAAAATATTAGAGAAATGTATTGAACAGTGTAAACCATTTTTTTGTTAAAGGAAAAGTCCTAGAACCAAGGCATATTAGACATTTTATAGACATTAATATTTTATTAGATTTTTGAGCAGCTAGAAAAACTTGTAAGCTTAAATTTAAAGACATTTATTGTTATTTGTTTATCCAAATTTAAAGTGAACCTTTTAACTCACGTGAATTAAAGATCTTCGAATCCACTTTTTAAAATTTGTTTTTATGAGTGCTTTTTTTTAATGATCGCTCCTTGTATATGTTAATTTGTATATCATATATATGATATACGAACATATAGATATATGGACATACAACACATAACAAAAGTGTGCACAAATAATAATAGTAAGGCCTTGCAGCTTTTCACAGGTGAAATCTCCATTGTAATGTTTCAGAACTCCACTGTTGGTCAAAGATAGAACTGATGAGAAAAATATTAACCTCGTTCTCTAGGATCAAAATAATGAGCTCAAAAAAAAATACAGAATCTAAGGAAAAAAATGAGAGTCCTAGAAAAAATGACTGGCCAGTAATTAGTAAATACCATACGATTTACCTTTTTTTTTCCCACTTAGACATCAGATCAGTCTCCTACTGAGCTTGCAGGCTTCTTTCATTTACATTTCAACATAAGTCCTGGCTGAGTTCTGGAAGGAGCTGGACAAAACTGCTATTCTGAGCGAACACCTCAGGCCTAAGGCACTTTAACCATAATTTTCAGGTGAGGATGTTGAAAATTATGATACAATTTTAAGATACAATTCAAAATTTTATACCTTAACATCTTGTTTTGTCAACAGATACCATACTATGATTTACTATCCTTGTCCAAATTAATGCACTGACACACTGTGACATTTTCCCAGGCTACCCAATTAAAAATTGGTGAAAAAAAAGACTAAATGATTGGTAAGTTACTTGCCAACTTGGAAGTAGAATTCTTTAGTTTTCCATTTTAAGTATTTAAGTTCTCTGGCATGAATTATCTGAAATCATAAACTAAAAAATTACCTAAACCCGACTTTTAACTGCAAGATTGAGCAATGCTACAAAAACCCATCCAGATACCATATTGTTACAATAAAACATCATCATTTAGACACACATTCAGCTAAGATCATTCCCAAGAAACAATTTATAATATCAACACATTATTGCACATGTCTTAAATGGCCAGAAACAAAGACAAAAGACAGACAGAAAGGAGCTCCAGACTATGGCTGACAGGACAGAAGCCTTTAAAACAGCAGATAAGAGAAAAATCTCCTACACCAGTGGCATGATAGATGTCCCCACAAGGGCATCAGATGTTTTCACAGAGGGGCAACCTGAAATGTAATATCAAAGGTCTCCATGGTGACTTTACTGCATTTAGTGTCTCCTTTTTCTTTTTCTCTTTTTTAAGAAAACAGAGGTGGCATAATACTTACAGTGCAGGGAAGGAAGGAGGGAATTTACTGAAGCAACAGGACTTCGACAGCTGCTGGGAGTCCCTCAGTCCCGTCTTTTACTTACAGGATTAGCTCCTCTGGTTTGGTTCCACCCCAAGCACGCTGAATCTCCTAACATTTCAGTAGTCAGTTCTCAAAAATTCCGGGGTCGGGGGGGTATCAACATTTGTAACTTAAATTTCGGTTCTGGACCTTGAAGCCAATTAATACCAATTTAATATAAGGACAGGGTTTGAGAAAAAGTAAAAGGGAGGTTTACTGCTTTGCTAACAAAGGATAAAAACAGGGGACTCTGTCCAAAGTTGTGACTCTCTTGATCTGGAGGGACAAGGGGTTTTAAAGGAGCTTCACTTGTTAACCTGGGAGATACTCAGTTATTAGGTCTCCAGCAGGCATTGCCCTCTGCAGTGGGTGTGCTCCAGTCAGCCAGCTAGGGGCTTCTCTCATCCTGCTTAACAAAGGGGGGTATAGTGCATCACATTTCTTTAAAACACAGTCCAAATGGGTGACAGGCTTACATGCTTTTTTACCCATTTTCACGTCCAATATCCTTAAGTTTTTACCACAGAAATCACACAACAAAACGCACAAAAACAAACAAATAAAAAACATTTAGAACACAGAACAAAACACACAAAAAACAGAAACTCGGCGAATAAACAGAAAACCAGAGGAGCAATGCAGCGTCTTGCTAAAGCTCCGGGGTAGGAGCTCCTGCGTGCCAGTCGGCACCTCTCTACACTTTCAGAGGTATTCCCTACAGAAAAGAACAGAGGAAAGAAGGATTCCTATTACTGTCCCGGACAGGAGTATATGTGAGCCTTCCCAGGCCACCTCTCTGTCATCAGAAGAGTACTCCCTTAACCGGATATCAGATGTTATAAAGGCGCCTCTTACCTATGAAGGCCTCCTCCACCAGGTGCTTGATAATAGTTTTAGTGCGATGGTTCACTGCAGTGATCCACGGACTGAAGGCTCATTCCAAGGCCTTGGAACTTGTCTCTCCAGCCTGGAGTCCTGGAGGATAGGCCAGCTTCAGAATTTCCAGCAGTCTGGCTTTGTGATCTGGTCGGGTCATGTTGCTGGGGAACTCCAAAATGTTAGTCCAGGACACAAGAAAAGACCACTGACTCCAATTAAAATCAAATTAAGGCAAGCTTAATATTTCAACCAGCCAGGCTGCCTCTCCCTCTCAAAATGGCGGGAACAAGACAGCAACCCCACCTTTCCTACAGCCCAGCTTTATAGCCCAGAAAGTTACACAAAAGGGGGGTTACAGAAAACAGAACTTTGACAAGCATCACACTAATTGTAGTTTACATTTGATTTTCTGGCCCCAGCATCAGAAATTATGAGGACCATTAGAGCCTCAGAGAGGGTCATTGTCTGGCCAGGGAAGGCGAATATTTATGAGGTGTCATTAAAGTTTCAGAGAGGGCTGTTATCTGGTCAGAGAGCCAGGCATGGGTGAGTTCAAAACATGGTCAGGCATTCTAAGCAGGTTCAGAATTTGCAGTAATTTATACTAAAGCAAAAATTATCTTTTCATGGCTTTGTGGCAAGATGGCTCACAATTTTAATGAAAGATCATGTTGGGTGATCAACCCTGTCCCTTACTTTTGAAAAATCCTCTACCACCTCCAAGGTTGTGAACTCCTGAGCATTTTCCATTCCAGATATGTATTCACAGAATTTCTAACTCTTCTTCTCTAATTGCGTCTTACTTGGGGCGAAGTTAATGTCAAGCCATTGTTCTGGATGAGAGTGGGAAGAATATTGTGCAGCACATAATTGCATACACATTGGATTCACTTTCCAATTTTCCAATTGAAATACTGAATTCCTGACAATAACCCATACCCTTCTAGACGCTAACTACAAATACTAATATGATGGAGAAAAATAACCCAAACGGAATTGAAATACAAGCAGTTCAGAGGAGGCATGGTGTATATTGGACTTGCCTTTTGCAAGATAAAAGGTAGGTGTTATAAATCTAGTCATTTTTTAACTGAAAAAGTTTTATATGTGTATTAAAGTTAACAAATATGTGAATTCCTATCTCCCTTTCGCTGTAACCTATTCAGCACATTAATTTTTATATACACATATAGAATCCTACCTGATATCACACGTACATTTTTGTGAGGTGCCTGACATTGCAGATACAAATTGTGAGAAGAGATTACTCCACCTAAATGCTGTTGGAACTGAAAATTCAAGCTAATGGTGAGCTTCCTAGTTGAATAACTTATACATAAATCCATGTTCAGTAAAATGAATATTTTTGGATCTGTGGATGATATATATTTCATGGTGAAATTCGATTGGCATATATAATTCTACTTTTGAATGTCTTTGTTTGTGTGTGTGTTTGTGTGTGTGTGTGTATATATATATATATATATATATATATATATATATATATATATATACATATACAAAATAAATCTCCAGATTTTTCAAAATATGAAATATATGTGTCTTATATACACTCCCTAAATTCATTCATGTTCATGTATGTGGATTAATAATCAACTTTTCACAAGATTATTCTCAGAAATATTCATCCACCTGAAATACATATTTGTTTCCTAGTACTGAAAACTAACTTCAGTGAAAGGTGCAAACAAATCCTAGTATTTCTACATTAACTGACCTAGTTTAACATCAATGCTAGTAGATTCCTATGGGACATGATGTGTATTTTGACATTAATTATTATTCAACACTGGTACATTACTATTTCTTCAGTTTATGCACATCATAGGATATATATTTCATGCACTACTTAGCAAATTTATAGGCATTTGTTTCACTTTCAATCACTTCTTGCTCCAGAACACATGTATTTCCCTATGTTTCTTGACTGGTCTTTTCATGAGACTTTTTTCAAATATATTATTTTCAATTTCCATGATCAATTTTTAAGCAAAACTCACACATCCTTCATGATAAAACATAACCCTAAGATGACCATTAGATATATAACTGGTTGGAATGATTGATTGTGCATCTTTATAACATTTCTTATATATTTTCAGATATCCATTCAATCCATTATTTAAAGTGGATCCAGTTATATTATTTATTCCCAGTATGGTCTATTCATGCGTTATTGCTATATTCATAGACAGAGGGTATACCTATTTGTACCCCAATACAAATTTATATGTCTTCAAAATATTGCTCCTGGAAATGGTGGAAGAAATACTCATGTCACGTGATATACATATACATTTTATCACAGAAATATTCTGGACACAAAAAGCAAAGGTCACACTTTCAATTGTACCAAAGCCTAAATGGAAAGTGAGCATGGATTACTAAAAACATCTATGTCCAGGTTGCCTAATGCTCTCAAATGTCAATCCTATTGGTGACTACATATTTGTTTCTTCCTAGGATTATATATTCAACCTCAAGCCTGTTGAAAATGTTTAATCCTATCACTCACTTTGTACTTTCCTTGATTTCCTAATGTCTTTATTGATATCTGCTTTCCCTCATATTTTCCCCAGTTCATCATTGTGACTGACTCTTCATATGTGCTGACATTAACACTCACTCTCTAACCGAAACCCTATTTCTAAAGAACTTTTTGTCCAAATCCTATACTCACTCTTCATTCTAAACCTAACGACTACCTTCCTCATCGTACTGAATATCGCTTTTTGACTGGATATTCTCTTCAACATTGAATCATGCAAGGTACAAGGTCCTATGCCATTGTATATTGATTTATCTGAGACAACTGTGCAGCACATAACTCAAAGCTAAGTATACCACTTAAGGGTCCAATTCCCTTCTGGGCTTCAAATCTTTCCTAATTTTCTGCTTTCATACTTATATTTCACCTATATACTCTTGTAAATATCGAAGGTTGCCAATACCATTATTCATCCCGCAAAATGATTCCTAACCCAAATCAAACATGTTATTAACCCTAAACATACACTGTTCCATCAATATAACTTACAGAAGAGCAGGGACAGAGTTGGTCTTACAATATAGGAATGTAGGTGATCTTCCACCTTCTGAGAACCTCAAAGATCCATGGAGAAATGATCCTTGGAGAAGATTTATGCAGCTATGTTGGACCTGAGAGAGCAATAGAAATCTTCCATGGCAAACAACCTGGTCAGGATGAATTGATGGGTCTAAGTCAGCCTCTCTTTTCTTATTGTAAAGAAGTTGGAAGAAACCAGGCCTGTGTGGAGAGCTATACCTGGGTGCCTAAGGTTGATATTCCATTCTAACTTCTGAATGTGTCAGAGGATGTTGGGGCAGCCTCCATCTCATGGGACCCTTGGAAGCAACTGTTAGGACAAAGTGGTTTTCAAGGCAGTGACCTCATTCAGTTCCTGAAGGAAGTGACCTCTCCTCACTTCCTTGGTGATTGAATTCTCTGAACTTGGGATCCAGGAAGCCAGGCACCCAGAGCCAGTCCCAGTCCTAGTCCCATTGGGCTAACTTGTTTGCTTTTTCCAAGGACAGAGTCAGTCTTTCTTGGTACCTACTGATGTGAGGATGGCCAATTGCCAGCAGAGCTCTGAAGAGGCACCTTCCCTGAGAAAGCAGGGAGTGGCTCACCGCTGTCTCCTGACAACTTCACATAGTTGGCCAAGGAGACCAGATCTGAGAGAGGACAGGCCATTTCGGGGGAACATAATATGGCCCACCAGTCAGAAGACACACTGGATAGTCACAGACCTACTTGGGGGAAGGAGGTGGCTTTGCCGTTGTGGGTGTGAGTTTGTGGTTTTTTTCTCATGTTCTGAGAATAGGTAGAAAAGGCGTTTTTTCTGGTGTGGAGTGGACTGTTTCTAGTAAGTCATTTGACATTGTGAGGGTTTCTATGTCTGTGTATCCCACTGTATCTGTGGTTGTAGACATTAGAAAAGGGAATGCATCAATGGATTTGTTTTCTCTAGTAGAAATCTTCCCCACATTAATACTGCCCAATAGATTAATGGACTTCACTTTGCCTTATGGATGGGCAACACCTACTGTCTTCTTAAGTTACTGTTTTCTTCGTGAATTCTGGCCACTCTACAGAATACGCTCATGGTTTTGTGTCCCAGATATGTAACACCACAAGGCTCTGTGACATGGCCATGTACTGGATAGCTGAAGAGATTGAGAGCATCTCAGAAAACTCAGATATCAGTGTGACCAGTAAAGTCTCAGTGAAGAAACCCTTCTTGGGCCATTTGCTTACTTGTGTTTCAATTACCCTGAATGTCAGGAAGGTCTTTGACTCATGCCAACCCTTTGTGAAGCCTGAAGAAAACTGTTTTCATATGGAAATGAATGGGCTTCACCTGTGGCTCTTTGCTTAATTGCTTTGGAATGGGATGTGTCTGAATCAGTCTCTGGTCCTTGTGTGAGGCTGTGACTTAGATTCTCAGCACCCAATGGATCTAAAGAAAAATCCCATGTGCTTCCCAAACCGAAATGGCCAAAAGAGAAGTCATTGTGGATGAATTTTTTTGCCTTCTTGTTTTAGGTTCCTGACCTCCATTAAGTGAGAATAGGGATTCTTTGGATTAAATGAGTTCTTCAAATCCCTGCAGAGGCTTGCCCATATGTGCTTGGGTTTTCTCATGACTCCAAATCACATAAAGAATCTATACCTCACAGCCAGTAGGCCTCAAATTGGAGAAGCGGAACACTTTAACAGCAGGAATATTTGATCACTCCAGGTTCACAGGAGGAGTGTCCAGGCCACCATGATTTTAGGCAAATGAGGGGCAAGTGAGCTTATTTTGGACACTTTCTTAGGCTGTGCCCCTCATAGAAATCTCCAGTCAGAGGTTATGATGAGTGTCTATATGGAAGAAGATGAGGGCCCTGTGGGAGTGTTTTGATTTTAATTTTGGTCATTTTTGTGGTGGTTGGAAGGAATGACTTGTTCCACCTGGGCTTGAACTCTGGCGTGATTCCCCTTAGAGACTGAGTTCTGGAACTGAACTCAGAGAAGTATTGCCATGAATTGTGTTGGGATTTTAGAAGGCCATGCATGAGACTCACCCATGGAAACTGAGATCTAGGCCCAGGGTGTCTTTCCACAAAACAATGGGAACCTCAGCCAGGATATCACATGATTTTATTCTGAAAGATTGGCAGGTATAGTTGAGAGTCAAAACACACATGGACCTCACATTGTAGGCCTCAATTTGCCTGGCTTCATGTGACCTTTTGGCAACTCTTTGAGAAGCCTTGCCTGTGAGTGTTCTCCAGAACTTTCATTGAAATGAGCTTTCTCAACACTTAATGGTTCCTGAATGATTTGAAACCCACAGTGCCTCCAACTTAATCTTTGAAAAATGGCTAGATAAATACCATGAAATTTTTGAAATTTCCATGACCAGGTGGCACTGGAGAATCTTTGGAAGTCCTGTGGTTGATCATGTGTATACCAGAGAATGCCTTGTTTTACTGGGTTTTATGAAAATGGTGTAGAACAGAGATGCCAGTAATTTGTATCCTGCTGATTAGTGGGCCTAGAGCAGTGGTGGGCAGGTGTGTGATAAAACACCATGGTGGGGCCATGTGGATCGGCCATTGGCTTCCAAATGGATTATGACTGACATAGTGCAGAAATCAGACACTTTTATGTAAAGGCATTTTTTATGTGGAGAGGTTTCAGGGCAATGTTCAGAATCAGTTTACTATGGTTATTGGGGCAAGCTGTGTGGGATAGAAGCCTGGTTGGTGCATTCTCCTGCAGACCCTGACCCACCACACGTGACAGAATTCCCTTCAGCACTGTATCCTAGTAGAACTCCTTGTATTTGGTGAAGCAAATACCAAATTCCCAGTGCAGCAGCAAGAAACACCACGAAAAGTGGAGGATGACCAAATGTCTTCACAGTCCACACGAGGAGACACTTAGCCTCCAGTGGCCACAGTTTACATACAAAGAGAGAATTCAGCACTGCTGCCTCATGGTCATTGGAATATAAGAAACCATGTCTTCCAGGTCACATAGATGCAGACCCATTTTGATGGTCTCACTACAAAGGAAGTTAAAGCTCATGACAACAACATATATTTCAAGTGCCCAACCTCAGAGGCAGTTTTCCAAGAAGTCTTAGGCCAGCAGAGCTCCATGTTTGTGGAGTGTTTACACTGTTCTTTACTTTTGGAAACTCCTCTACCACCACCAAGGTTGTGAACTCCCGAGCATATTCCATTCCAGATATGTATTCACAGATTTTCACACTTTTCTACTCTAATTGTGTCTTATTTGGGCCAAGGTAATATCAAGGCATTGTTCTGAATGTGAGTGGGAAGATTTTTGTGTAGCACATATTTACATATACATTCGATTCATTTTTCAATTTTCTATTTGAAATACTGAAGCCCTGAAACTAACACATACCCTACTATACTCTGACTAATAATTCTAATATGATGGTGAAAAATAACCCAAACAGAATAGAAATACAAGCAGTTCAGAGGAGGCATGGTGTATTGTTACAATTGCCTTTTGCATTATATAGTGTAGGAGTTATAAATCTAGTCATTTTTTTGTTGAAATAGTTCTACATGTGTTTTTAAAATTAACAAATATGTGAATTCCTGTCTCCCTTTCTCTGTAGCCAATTCAGCACATGTATTTTTATATGCACATATAGAATACTACCTGGTACCACACGTACATACTTGTGAGGTAACTGAATTGGCAGATGCAAATTGTGAGAAAGGATAACTCCTCCTAAATGCTGTTGGAACTGAAAATTCAACCTATGGGTGAGCTTCCTAGTTGAATAACATTATACATTAATCCATGTTCAGTAAAATGAATATTTTTCGATCTGTGGATTATATATATTTCATGATGAATTTCGATTGGCATATATATTGCTACTTTTTTTCTTTTATTGGTTGCTCAAAACATTAAAAATCTCTTGACATATAATATTTCATACATTAGATTCAAGTGGCTTATGAACTCCCATTTTTAGCCCAAATAGAGATTACAGAATCACATCGATTACACATCCACATTTTTACATAATGCCCTATTAGCTACTGTTGTATTCTGCTACCTTTCCTATACTCTACTATCTCCCCTCCCCTTCCTTCCGATCTTCTCTTTTTTCCCCATCTACTGTAATTTATTTCACTCCATGTTTATTTTCCCATTCCACTCACAACAATATGTAATTTTGTGTAACAATGAGGGTCTCCCTCCATTACCATGCAATTTCCCTTTTCTCTCACTTACCCTCCCACCTCATGTCTCTGTTTGAAGTTAATCTTTTCTTCCTGCTATTGCTCCCTGCTCTGTTCTTAGTTGCTCTCATTATATCAAAGAAGACATTTGGTATTTATTTTTTAGGGATTGGCTATCTTCACTAAGCATAATCTGCTCCAGTGCCATCCATTTTTCTGCAAATTTTATGATTTTGTCATTTGTTAGTGCTGCGTAATACTCCATAGTGTATAAATGCCACATTTTTTTTATCCATTCATCTATTGAAGGGCATCTGGGTTGGATCCACAGTGTATCAATTGTGAATTGTACTGCTATGAAAATCCATGTGGTAGTATCCCTGTATTACTCTCTTTTAAGGTCTTCAGGGAATAGTCAGAGAAGGGCAATAGCTGAGTCAAATTGTGGTTCCATTCACAGCTTTCCCAGGAATCTCCATACTGCTTTCCAAATTGGCCACACCAGTTTACAGTCCCACCAGCAATGTACAAGAGTATCTTTTACCCCTCATCCTTGCCAGCACTTGTTGTTGTTTGACTTCATATTGGCTACCAATTTACTGGAGTGAGATGGTATCTTAGGGTGATTTTGATTTGAATTTCTCTGACTGCTAGAAATGGTGATCATTTTATTATGTACTTGATGAATGATTGTATGTCCTCCTCTGAGAAGTGTCTGTTCAAGTCCTTGACCCATTTGTTTATTGGGTTATTTGTTATCTTATTGTCTAATTTTTTGAGTTCTTTGTATATTCTGGATATTAGGCCTCTATCTGAAGTGTGAGGAGTAAAAATTTGTTCCCATGATGTATGCTCCTTATTTACCTCTCTTATTCTTTCTCTTGCTGATAAAAAACTTTTCAGTTTAAGTAGTCCCATTTGTTGATTCTTGTTATTAACTCTTGTGCTATGGATGTCATATAAAGGAATTTGGAGCCCGACCCCATAATATGTAGATCAGAGCCAACTTTTTCTTCTATCAGACACAGAGTCTCTGATTTGATATCTAGCACGTTGATCCACTATGAGTTAACTTTTGTGCATGGCGAGAGAAAGGAATTCAGTTTCATTTTGTTGCACATGGATTTCCATTTTTCCCAACACCATTTGTTGAAGATACTATATTTCCTCCATTGCATGCTTTTAGCTCCTTTATCAAATATAAAATAGTTGTAGCTTTTTGGATTAATCTCTGTGTCCTCCATTCTGTACCATTGGTCCACCCGCCTGTTTTGGTACCAGTACCATGTTGGTTTTTTTTTAATTAATTTTATTGTAGGTTGTTCAAAACATTTCATAGTTCTTGATATATCATATTTCACACTTTGATTCAAGTGGGATATGAGCTCCCATTTTTACCCCATATACAGAATGCAGAATCACATCAATTGCAAAACCATTGATTTACATATTGCCATTCTGGTGACTGTTGTATTCTGTTGCCTTTCCTATCCTCTACTATCCCCCCTCACCCCTCCCCTCCCCTCTTCTCTCTCTACCTCCTCTACTGTAATTCATTTCTCCCCCTTGTATTTTTCCTCCTTTCCCCTCACTTCCTCTTGTATGTAATTTTGTATACCCCTGAGGGTCTCCTTCCATTTGCATGCAATTTTCCTTCTCTCTCCCTTTCCCTCCCACCTCTCATCCCTGTTTAATGTTAATCTTCTTCTCATGCTCTTCGTCCCTACTCTGTTCTTAGTTACTCTCCTTATATCAAAGAAGATATTTGGCATTTGTTTTTAAGGGATTGGCTAGCTTCACTTAGCATAACCTGCTCTAATGCCATCCATTTCCCTCCAAATTCTATGATTTTGTCATTTCTTAATGCAGAGTAATATTCCATTGTGTATAAATGCCACATTTTTTTATCCATTCTTTTATTGAAGGACATCTATGTTGGTTCCACAGTCTTGCTATTGTGAATTGTGCTGCTATGAACATGGATGTAGCAGTGGCCCTATAGTGTGCTCTTTTTAGGTCTTTAGGGAATAGACCGAGAAAGGGAATAGCTGGATCAAATGGTGGTTCCATCCCGAGCTTTCCAAGAAATCTCCATACTGCTTTCCAAATTGGGCGCACCAATTTGCAGTCCCACCAGTAATGTACAAGAGTACACTTTTCTCGACATCCTCGGCAGCACTTGTTGTTGTTTGACTTCCTAATGGCTGCCAATCTTACTGGAGTGAGATGGTATCTTAGGGTGGTTTTTATTTGCATTTCTCTGACTCCTAGAGATGGTGAGCATTTTTTCATATACTTCTTGATTGATTGTATGTCCTCCTCTGAGAAATTTCTGTTCAGGTCCTTGGCCCATTTGTTGATTGGGTTATTTGTTATCTCATTGTCTAATTTTTTTAGTTCTTTGTATATTCTGGATATTAGGGCTCTGTCTGAAGTGTGAGGAGTAAAGATTTGTTCCCAGGACGTAGGCTACCTATTTACCTCTCTTATTGTTTCTTTTGCTGAGAAAATAACTTTTTAGTTTGAGTAAGTCCCATTTGTTGGTTCTAGTTATTAACTGTTGTGCTATGGGTGTCCTATTTAGGAATTTGGATCCCGACCCCACAGTATGTAGATCATAGCCAACTTTTTCTTCTATCAGACGCCATGTCTCTGATTTGATATCAAGTTCCTTGATCCACTTTGAGTTAACTTTTGTGCATGGTGAGAGAAAGGGATTCAGTTTCATTTTGTTGCATATGGATTTCCAGTTTTCCCAACACCATTTTTTGAAGATGCTAGCCTTCTTCCATTGCATGCTTTTAGCCCCTTTATCGAATATAAGATAGTTGTAGTTTTGTGGATTGGTTTCTGTGTCCTCTATTCTATACCATTGGTCCACCCGCCTGTTTTGGTACCAGTACCATGCTGTTTTTGTTTCTATTGCTCTGTAGTATAGTTTGAAGTCTGGTATAGCTATACTGACTGATTCACACTTCCTGCTTAGCAATGTTTTTGCTATTCTGGGTCTTTCATTTTTCCATATGAATTTCATGATTGCTTTTTCTATTTCTACAAGAAATGCCATTGGGATTTTGATTGGCATTGCATTAAACCTATTGAGAACTTTTGTTAATATCGCCATTTTGATGATGTTAATTCTACCTATCCATGAACAGGGTATATTTTTCCATCTTTTAAGAACTTCTTCAATTCTCACTTTAGGGTTCTGTAGTATTCATTGTATAAGTCTTACACCTCTTTTGTTAGGTTGATTCCCAAGTACTTTATTTTTTCTGAGGATATTGTGAATGGGGTCGTTGTCCTCATATGTATTTTAGAGGATTTGTTGCTGATATACAGGAATGCCTTTGATTTATGCGTGTTGATTTTATATCCTGCCACTTTGCTGAATTCATTTATTAGCTCTAATAGTTTCTTTGTAGACCCTTTTGGGTCTGCTAGGTATAGAATCATGTCATCTGCAAATAGTGATAATTTGAGTTCTTGTTTTCCTATTTTTATGCCTTTAATTTCTTTTGTCTGTCTAATTGCACTGGCCAGTGATTCGAGAACTATGTTGAACAGAAGTGGTGAGAGAGGGCATGCCTGTCTTGTACCAGATTTTAGAGGGAATGCCTTCAGTTTTTCTCCATTCAGAATGATGCTAGGCTGAGGCTTAGCATAGATATCTTTTACAATATTGAGGTATGTTCCTGTTATCCCTAGTTTTTCTAGAGTTTTGAACATAAAGGGATGCTGTACTTTGTCGAATGCTTTTTCTGCATCTATCGAGATGATCATATGGTTCTTATATTTAAGCCTATTGATGTGGTGAATAACATTTATTGATTTTCGTATACTGAACCAACCTTGCATCCCAGGGATAAATCCTACCTGATCATGGTGCACAATTTTTTTGATATGTTTTTGTATCTGGTTCGCGAGAATTTTATTGAGCATTTTTGCATCTAGGTTCATTAGAGATATTGGTCTGTAGTTTTCTTTCTTTGGAGTGTCTTTGTCTGGTTTAGGAATCAGGGTGATGTTGGACTCATAGAATGAATTTGGAAGTTCTCCCTGTTTTTCATTTCCTGAAATAGCTTGAAAAGTATTGGTATTAGTTCCTCTTTAAAGGTTTTGTAAAACTCTGCTGTATACCCATCCGGTCCTGGGCTTTTCTTAGTTGGTAGTCTTTTGATGGTTTCTTTATTTCCTCAGTTGATATTCGTCTGTTTAGGTTGTCAATATTTTCCTAACTCAATCTGGGCAAATCATATGACTTAAGAAATTTATCGATGCCTTCACTATCTTCTAATTTATTGGAGTATAAGGATTCAAAATAATTTTTGATAATCTTCTGTATTTCTGAAGTGTCTGTTGTGATATTGCCTTTTTCATCCCATATGCGAGTAATTTGATTTCTCTCTCTTCTTCTCTTCATTAGCGTGGCTAATGGTCTGTCAATTTTATTTATTTTTTCAAAGAACCAACTTTTAGTTTTGTCAATTTTTTCAATTGTTTCTTTTGTTTCAATTTCATAAATTTTTGCTCTGATTTTAATTATTTCTTGTCTTCTACTTTTTTGCTATTGTTTTGCTCTTGTTTTTCTAGGACATTGAGTTGAAGTATTAGATCATTTATTTGTTGGTTTTTTTCTTTTTTTAAGGAATGAACTCCAAGCAATAAATTTTCCTCTTAGAACTGCTTTCAATGTGTCCCATAGATTCCGATATGTTGTGTCTGTGTTTTCATTTATCTCTAAGAATTTTTTAATATCCTCCTTGATGTCTTCTATAACCCATTTATCATTCAGTAACCTATTTTTCATTCTCCAATTGATGCATGATTTTTCCTTACTTCTTTTATCGTTGATTTTCAATTTCATTTCATTATGTTCAGATAAGATGCATGGTATTATCTCTACTCCTTTATATTGTCTAAGAGTTGCCCTGTGACATAATATATGATCTATTTTTGAGAAGGATCCAAGTGCTGCTGAGAAAAAAGTGTAACTGCTTGATCTTGGGTGGTATATTCTATATATGTCAATTAAGTCTAGGTTATTAATTATGTTATTGAGTTCTATAGATTCCTTATTCAACTTTTCGTTGTAAGATCTATCCAGTGGTGAGAGAGTTGTGTTGAAGTCTCCCATAATTATTGTATGGTGGTCTATTAGACTCTTGAACTTGAGAAGAGTTTGGTTGATGAACATAGCTGCACCATTTTTGGGGGCATATATATTTATGATTGTGATGTCTTGTTGGTGTATGGTTCCCTTGAGCTGTATGTAGTGTCCCTCTTCATCCCTTTTGATTAACTTTGGCTTGAAATCTATTTTATTTGATATGAGTATGGACACTCGTGCTTGTTTCCGAAGTCCATAAGAGTGATATGATTTTTCCCAACCTTTCACCTTCAGTCTATGTATGTCTTTTCCTATCAAATGCGTCTCCTGAAGGCAGCATATTGTTGGGTCTTGTTTTGTGATCCATTCTACTAGCCTGTGTCTCTTAATTCGTGAGTTTAAGCCATTAACATTTAGGGTTATTATTGAGATATGGGTTGTTCTTCCACTCATATTGGTTTATTTATGTTACTAAACATGGTTTGTTTTCCTCTTTGATTATTCCCCCTCTTTACTGTACTCCCTCCCGCTGTTGGTTTTCATTGTTATTTTCCATTTCCTATTCCTGCAATGTTTTGCCGAGGATGTTTTGAAGAGATGGTTTTCTAGCTGCAAATTCTTTTCACTTTTGTTTATCATGGAAGGTTTTAATTTCATCTTCCATACTGAAGCTTAATTTTGCTGGATACACAATTCTTGGTTGGAACCCATTTTCTTTCAGTGTTTCAAATATGTTATTCAAGGATCTTCTAGCTTTCAGAGTCTGTGTTGAAAGATCAGCTGTTATCCTGATTGGTTTACCCCTAAATGTAATCTGCTTCCTTTCTCTTGTAGCTTTTAAAATTCTCTCCTTATTCTGTATGTTGGGCATCTTCATTATAATGTGTCTAGGTGTGGATCTCTTATGATTTTGCACATTCGGCGTCCCGTAGGCTTCTAGGATATGGGATTCTGTCTCATTCTTCAAGTCTGGGAAGTTTTCTCGTATTATTTCATTGAATAGATTGCTCATTCCTTTTGTTTGGAACTCTATACATTCCTGTATCCCAATGACTCTTAAGTTTGGTCTCTTTATGTTATCCCATATTTCTTGAATGTTCTGCTCATGGTTTCTTAACAGCTTTGCTGAGCTGTCTATGTTCTTCTCCAGTTGAAATACTTTGTCTTCATTTTCTGATGTTCTATCTTCTAAGTGTTCTACTCTGCTGGTAGTATTCTTAATTGAGTTTTTAATTTGGTTTATTGTTTCCTCCATTTCCAGGATTTCTGTTTGTTTGCTTTTTATAACCTTGATCTCCCTGTATAATTGATCTTTTGCTTCTTGTATTTGTTTATGTAATTCATTTTCGAAGTGGTCGAAGTGGTCTTTCATTGTCTGATTATGCTGTCTAATGTCTTCCTTGAGACTCCAGATAATCTGAAGCATGTATATCCTGAATTCTTTATCTGACATTCCATCTGCTGCAGATATTACCTCTTCTAAAGTTGAGTTGACCTGCATTGCTTGTGGTCCTTTCTTTCCTTGTCTTTTCATACTGATCGCGTTTCTTTCTGCTTGGTGAAACTGTTGTGTTATTGATTTTCCCCCTATATATTTATATTGCTCTTGTATAGTTGCAAAGTCTCCCTTGCAGGCTTTGGCGGTGGTTCTGCCCCTCCTCCAATTGGGGCAATGTGCCTACTACGCCGGCAGGCTGCTGTGCCTCTACTTTCGGTGGGCCTGTTCTTTCGGTGGTCACAGGTTCGCCTACCTTGCAGGCGTGAGCAGCGGCTCTGCACCTCCACTGGCCGCTAGGCCTGTTCTGTCTGTCGTTTGCAGGTCTGTCTACCTAACAGGTGCTGGTGGCAGCTCTGCCCCTCCCCCAACCGGGGTGATGTGTCAGACGGCCACTGGGCCTGTTTTGTCAGTGGTCACGGTATCGCCTACCTTGCATGTGGGTGGGGCAGCTGTGCCCTCTGCAGGTTTCAGGGCCTGACCTGCCGGTGGGTCGCAGGTCATTCATTTTTTAGTTCTAGTAGTTTTTGTACACCTTTTTGTGTCTTCTATGTATAGAATAATGTCACCCGAAAATAGTGATAATTTGCGTTCTTATTTTCCTATTTTTATGCCTTTTATTTCTTTAGTATGTCTAATTGCTCTGGCCAGTGTTTTGAGAACTATATGGAATAGAAGTGGTGAGAGAGGGCATCCCTGTCTTTTTCCAGATTTTAGAAGAAATGCCTTCAATTTTTCTCCATTCATAATGATGCTAGCCTGAGGCTTAGCATAGATAGCTTTTACAATGTCGAGGTAACTTCCTGTTATCCCTATTTTTTCTAATGTTTTGAACATAAAGGGATGCTGTACTTTGTCAAATGCTTTTTTTGCTTCTATCGAGATGATCATATGGTTCTTATCTTTAAGTCTATTGATGTGGTGAATAACATTTATTGATTTCCGTATATTGTACCATCCTTGCATCCCAGCTATGAATCCTACTTGATCATGGTGCATAATTTTTTTGATGTGCCTTTGTATTCGATTCACCAGAGTTTTATTGAGGATTTTTGCATGTAGGTTCATCAGATATATTGGTCTGTAGTTTTCTTTCTTTGAGGTGTCTTTTTCTGATTTCGGAATCAGCGTGATGTTGGCCTCATAGAATGAATTTCGAAGAGCTCCCTCTTTTTCTCTATGCTGAAATAACTTGAAAAGTATTGGTATTAAATCTTCTTTAAATGTTTTGTAAAACTCCGCTGTATAGCCATCCGTTCCTGGGCTTTTCTTGTTTTGTAGTCTTTTGATTGCTTCTTCTGTTTCATCCATTGACATTGGTCTGTTTAAATTGTGTGTATCCTTATGACTCAGTCTGGGAATATCATATGACTTAAGAAATTTATCGATGTCTTCACTATATTCTATTTTATTGGAATATAGGTTTTCTAAATAATTTCTAATTGTCTTCTGTATTTCGGAAGCATCTGTTGTAATATTGCCTTTTTCATCCCATATGTTAGTAATTTGAGTTCTCTCTCTTCTTCTCTTCATTAGCATGCCTAAGGGTCTGTCGAACATATTTATTTTTTCAAAGAACCACCTTTTAGTTTTGTTAATTTTTTCAATAGTTTCTTTTGTTTCAAATTTCTTTGATTTCTGCTCTGATTTTAATTATTTCTTGCTTTCTGCTACATTTTTTGTTGTTTTGCTCTTCCTTTTCTAGGGCTTTGAGTTGAAGTGTGAGCTCATTTATTTGTTCGTTTTTACATTTTTCAGGAATGACCTCCAGAAGATGAATTTCCCTCTTAAAACTGCTTTCATTGTGTCCCATAGATTCCTGATATATTGCGTCTGTATTTTCATGTATCTCTAAGAATTTTTTGATTTCCTCCTTTATATCTTCTGTAACCGACTGATCATTCAGTAACATATTGTTCATTTTCCATGTGATGTAGGATTTTTCCTTCCTTTTTTTATCATTGGTTTCCAGTTTCATTCCATTATGATCAGAAAAAATTCATGGTATTATCTCAACCCCTGTGTATTTACTGAGGGTTGCCCTATGACATAATATATGGTCTATTTTTGAGAAGGATCCACGTGCTACTGAGAAAAAAGTATATCCACTTGATGATGATTGATATATTCGATATATGTCAGTTAAGTCTAGGTTATTGATTGTGATATTGAGTTCTATAGTTTCTTTATTCACTTTTGTTTGGAAGATCTGTCCAATGGTGAGAGAGGTGTGTTGAAGTCACCCATAATTATTGTGTTGTGGTCTATTTCATTCTGGAACTTGAGGTGAATTTGTTTTTTGAACATTGCAGCACCATTATTTGGTGCATAAATATTGATAATTTTTATGTCTTCTTGATGAATGGTTCCTTTTAACAGTATATAATGTCCTTTCTTATTCCTTTTGATTAAATTCGTCTTGAAGTCGATTTTATTTGATATGAGCATGGCCACCCCTGCTTGCATATGGGGAGCGTTGCATGGTATATTTTTCCAAAACTTGCACCTTCAGCCTGTGTATGTCTTTCCATTCAGATGTGTCTCCTGGAGGCAACATATTGTTGGATTCATTTTTATCCAAGTTACCAGCCTATGTCACGTTATTGGAGAGTTTAAGCCATTAACATTTAGAGTCACTATTGATATATGGTTTGTACTGCCGCTCATGATTGATGATTCATCTTTTTTTTTAATTTAGTTTGTTTCTCCATGATTAGCTTTTCCCCCACCCTCAGTCATTACTGAGGCACTTCCCACTGATGGTTTTTGTTGTTGATTTTCATTTCTTCTTCGTGTATTGTTTTGCTCAAGATGCTTTGCAATGCTGGTTTTCTGGCTACAAATTCTTTTACCTTTTGTTTATCATAAATATTTTTATTTCATCGTCATACCTGCAGCTTAATTTTGCTGGATACAGAATTCTTGCTTGGCATTCATTGTCTTTCAGTGTTTGAAATACGTTGTTCCAGGATCTTCTCGCTTTCAGCGACTTGTGATGAAAAATCCATTCTCAACCTTATTGGTTTACCCCTTAATGTAATCTGCCTCCTTTCTCTTAGAGCTTTTAATATTTTCTCTTTGTTTTGTATATTGGATATCTTCATAACAATGTGTCTTGGTGTTGGTCTACTGTGATTTTGTGTGCTCCGTGTCCTGTAAGCATGTCCAAATTGTATATCCATTTACTTTGTATTTCTGGAAATATTTCTGTAATTATTTCATTCAATAGATTACTAATTCCCTTGGTTTGAATCTGTGTACCTATCCAGATGACTCATTAATTTTTTTTTATGTTATCCCATATCTCTTGGATGTTTAACTCATGATTTTTTACCAGCCTTTCTGTGTTGGCTAGATTCATTTCAAGATGATATATTTTGTCTTCATTATCTGACATTCAGTCTTCTACTTGCTCCACAGTGTTAGTGATACTGTCAATTGACTTTTTAATTTGGTTTATCGTTTCCTTCATTTCTAGAATTATTGTTTGATTTTTTTATAATCTCTATCTCCTGATAAAGATGCATAACTTCTTCTTTTATCTGTTTATGTAATTCATTTTCAATGTGTTCTTTCACTGTTTGGATTTGCTGTCTCGTATCCTCTTTAAGTTTCAATTCCATCTGTCTAAGGTATTCCTTGAGTTCTTTATATGACCATTTTTCTGATGACTATAGGTCCTCCTGAATATTTTGGCTGTCCTTCGTTGTTTGTACTTATTTTCTTCCTTGATTTTTTGTGCTGCTCATGTTACTTCTTGCTCTGTTTGACTGTTGAGTTACTGCTTACTCTTATAAATTTATTTGATGCTTGGAAGAAATGATATTAGAAGGAAAGGGAAGAAGTCACTAAAGAGAATGAGATTAGGCAGGTAGAATTCGAGGAAGGGGAAATCAGAAAATTGAAAAGAAATGATAAGACAAAAGAAAAAATAGAAAAGAAAGAAAGAAAGAAAAAAACTTAAAAATAATGATCATTTAAAAGATGTAAATTAAAGTTTAAAATAATAATAATAATAAAATAAAAAATATTTAAAAAATGAAAACATATTAAAAAGTTAAAGTACAACAACAAAAAATATGAATTTACATAAAGAATCTAAACCCCACACTCGGTAGGCCTCAAGTTGGAGAAGTAGAGCAGTATTAATGCCAGGCCTATTTTTTCACTTCTGTTTCACAGGAAGGCAGTTCAGGCAACCCTGATGTTAGGCAAATGAGGGGCAAGGGAGCTTATTTTGGACACGGACGTGGGCTGTGTACCTCATGGAAACCTCCAGCCGGAGGTTATGATGAGTGTCTACATGGAAGAAGGTGAGGGCCATGTTGGGGTGTTTTGGTTTTAACTGTGAACATTTGTATGGCGGTAGGAAGAGATGACTGGGTACACCTGGGCTTGAACTCTTGTGTGATTCAACATAGAGACTGAGTTCTGGAATTGACCTCAGAGAAGTATTGCATGGATTGTGTTGGGCTTTTAGAAGGCCATGCATGAGAGTCGCCCTTGGAAAGTGAGATCTACGCCCAAGTTGGCTTTCCACAGAGCAAAGGGAATCTCAGCCAGGATATCACATGATTTTATTCTGAAAGACTTGGCAGCCATAGTTGAGAGTGAAAACACACATGGACCTCACATTGTAGACCTCAATGGGCCTGGCTTCATGTGACCTTTTGGCCACCCTTTGGGAAGCCTTGCCTCTGAGAGTTCTCCAGAGCTTTCATTGAAATGAGCTTACTCAACATTTAATGGTTAATGAATGAATTGAAACCCACAGTGCCTACAACTTCTTCCTTGAATAATGGCTAGATGAATACCATGAAATTTTTGAAATTCCCAAGACTAGGTGTCACAGGAGAACCTTTGGATGTCCTCTAGCTGATCATGAGAATACAAGACATTGCCTTTATTGACTGGGTTTCATGAAAATGGTGTATAACAGAGATGCAAGTAAGTTGGAACCTGCTGAGTAGTGTTCCTAGAGCCGTGGTGGGCAGGTGTGTGATAAAATATCTCTGTTGTGGCCATGTTTATCTGCCATTGGTGTCCAAATAACTTGTGACTGACATTTTGCAGCCAGTAGACCCTTATATGTAAAAGAATCTTGTTATATGGAGAGGTTTCAGGGCAATGTTCAGAATCAGGTTGCTATGGTCAATGTTGCAAGCTATGTGGGATAGAAGCCTGGTTGGTGCATTCTCCAACAGAACCCAACCCACCACAACTGAAAGAACTCCCTACAGCACTGTGTCCCAGTTGAACTCTTTTTATTTCATGAAGCAAATACCACACTCCTAGTGCAACAGCAAAAAACACCACAAAGAGTGGAGGATGACCAAATGGCTTCACAGTCCAGATGAGGAGACACTTGCCCTCAGTGGCCACAGTTTACCTACAAAGAGAAAATTCAGCACTGCTGCCTCATGTTCATCGGAAAATAAGAAACCATGTCATCCATGTCACATAGATGCAGACCCAGCTTTGATGGTCTCACTACAAAGGAAGCTAATGCTCCTGACAACAAAATATATTTCAAGTGCTCACCCTCAGAGGTAGTTTCTCCAGATGTTAGGCCAGCAGAGCTTCATGTTTGTGGAGTGTTTACCCTGTCCCTTACTTTTGGAAACTCCTCTACCACCTCCAAATTTGTGAACTCCTGAGCATTTTCTATAACAGGTATGTATTCACAGATTTTCTAACTCTTCTCCTCTAATTGTGTCTTACATGGGGCGAAGGTAATGCCAAGGAATTGTTCTGAATGAGAGTGGGAAGATTTTTGTGTAGCACATATTTGCATACACATTGGATACATTTTCCAATTTTCCATTCGAAATACTGAATCCCTGACACTAACAAATTCCCTTCTAGACTTTTACTTCTAATCTTAATATGATGGAGAAAAATTACCCAAACAAAATAGAAATACAAGAGGTTCACAGGAGGCATGGTGTATAGTTGGACTTGCCTTTCCTATGATAAATGGTAGGTGCTATAAATCTAGCAAATTTTAATTGACACAGTTCTTTATGTGTTTTAAAAGTTAACAAATATGTGAATAACTGTCTCCCTTTCTCTGTAGTCTATTCAGCACATGTATTTTTTTATGCACATATTGAATTCTACCTGGTATCACACATACATTTTGTGAGGTGGCTGACTTGGCAGATACAAACTGTAAGAAAAGATCACTCCTACTAAACGCTGTTGGAACTGAAAATTCAACATATGGGTCAGCTTTCTAGTTGAACAACATAAATTGATGTTCAGGAAAATGAGTATTTTTGGATCTGTGGATGATATATATTTCATGGTGAATTTCAATTGGCATACATAATGCTACTTTTTAATGTCTCTCTCTGTGTGTGTATCTATCTATCTATATATATATATGTATGTATTCACTCTCCAGATTTTTCAAAATATGAAATGTATTTGTCTTATTTTACACTCCCTAAATTCATTCATATTTATGTATGTGGATTTATAATCAACTTTTCACAAGTTTATTCTCAGAAATATTCATCCACCTGAAATACATATTCATTTCCAGTACTGAAAACTAACTTCAGGGGATCATATGATGGCAGCGAAAGGAGTGCATCAACCCCATATACAGCATCACTGTGCAAGAGAATGACGAATTTCCAGCAAAATTTGGGTGCTCCAAAACCTAGTGGAAGTATTTCCATCTCATGAGGATTAGCCACGGGGCTCAAACGTGAGTGATTTGTCCGCATGGAGCGTCATGCTGCTTATTCAGCAAATCGCCCTGCGGCTAGAGTCTGTGGCGCATGCTGGCAAACAATGAGATAGCAACACAAATATTCAGTGGTGCGGATTCTGTGGGCTCCTGCCAGCTGTACAATCACTGTGCTCATTGCTGAATTCTGGGTTTGAGACCGGGAAGGACGCGGTCCAATTCGGTTTTCCACACCAGTCAGACCACAGAGGAAGCCAGGGGCCACCATCTTGGAGAGCTGACGTCACCATTCCTGTTTTCAACTCATAGCAGCTCATTCAGCTATAGAACAGGTAATCTCAGGCTGCCATTCGCCTGTGTCTCGGAGACAAATTACTCAGGCCTGTTCCTATCAGAACATACACCAAGCCCAGAGCGGCCGAATTCTGGCTCCTGGAACTAATCAGGCCCAGGGCTAAAGAACCCGCGGAAACTCCTTCTTGGTCTAGGTCTTGCTGAATACTGTGGAGGTAAATACCTACCTAGCCTTCATAGGCAGTGGCAACAGGATTGAGACGGGGCTTGTGAGGGCTGGTCAGGACTCACCCATTGCTTTGGTCATCCGGCAAAGGGAATGAAATGCTGCCATTCACATGGGATACCAACATGTTAGAGATCTGATGTCATCACAAAGTGGTGGAGGAGATAACTTCATCGATACCAGCGGTGACAGAAACAGTTGGTCTCCTGGTAAAAAAAGTGAGTCACAAACACCCGAGTCTCTCTCACTTTGTCTTCAACCCAGAGGGGAAGAGCAGAGCCGCCGCCCATGCCCGGCACAGGCCCAGCGACCTGCAGGCGTGGTAGTCATGTCATCCCAATTGGAGTAGTGACAGAGCAGAGCTGCCGCCCGTGCCCGGAACAGGCCCATCAACCAGCAGGCGTGGTAGTCACGTCACCCCAATTGGAGTAGGGGCAGAGCAGAGCCACCGCCTATGCCCAGAACAGGCCCAATGACCCTCTGGTGTGGTAGACACGGCACCCCTATTGGAGTAGTGGCAAAGCAGAGCCTTCTCCCGCGCCCAGTACAAGCCCAGCGGCCCACCAGCGTGGTTGTTAGGTCACCCCAATAGGAATAGGGGCAGAGCAGAGCCACTGCCCAAAACAAAACAGTTTCAACAAGCAGAGAGAAACGCGAGCAGTATGAAAAGACAAGGAAAGAAAGGACCACAAGCAATGCAGGTCAACACAACTTTAGAAGAGGTAATAGCTGCATCAGATGGAATGTCAGATAAAGAATTCAGGATACTCATGCTTTAGATGATCTGGAGTCTCAAGGAAGACATTAGACAAGAAAATCAGACAATTAAAGATCACTTCGACAATGAATTACATAAACAAATCCAATAAGCAAAAGATCAAATATATAGGGAGATAGAGGTTGTAAAAACAAACAAACAGAAATCCTAGAATTGCAGGAAGGAATAATCCAACTGAAAAACTCAATTGAGAATACTACCAGGAGAGTAGAACACTTAGAACATAGAACATCAGACAATGAAGACAAAGTATTTCAACTTGAAAAGAACATAGACCACTCAGCAAGACTGTTAAGAAACCACGAGCAGAATATCCAAGAAATATGGGATAACATAAAGAGGCCAAACTTAAAAGTCATTGGGATACAGGAAGGTATAGAGGTCCAAACCAAAGGAATGAGCAACCTATTCAATGAAATAATACAAGAAAACTTCCCAGACTTGATAAATAAAACAGAATCCCAAGTCCTAGAAGCCTACAGAACGCCGAATGTGCAAAATCATAAGAGAGCCACAACTAGACACATTATAATGAAGATGCCCAACAAACAGAAAAAAGAGAGAATTTTAAAAGCTACAAGAGAAAGGAAGCAGATTACGTTTAAGGGTAAACCAATCAGGATAACAGCTGATCTTTCAACACAGACTCTGAAAGCTAGAAGATCCTGGAATAACATATTTCAAACACTGAAAGAAAATGGGTTCCAACCAAGAATTGTGTATCTAGCGAAATTAAGCTTCAGTATGGAAGATGAAATTAAAACCTTCCTCGATAAACAAAAGTGAAAAGAATTTGCAGCTAGAAAACCATCTCTTCAAAACATCCTCGGCAAAACATTGCAGGAATAGGAAATGGAAAATAACAATGAAAACCAACAGTGGGAGGTAGGACATTAAAGGGGGGAAAATAATCAAAGAGGAAGACAAACCATGTTTAGTAACATAAATAAACAAATATGGCTGGAAGAACAACCCATATCTCAATAATAACCCTAAATGTTAATGGCTTAAACTCACCAATGAAGACACACTGGCTAGTAGAATTGAACAAAAAACAAGACCCAACAATATGCTGCCTACAGGAGATGCATTTGATAGGAAAATGCATACATAGACTGACGGTGAAAGTTTGGGAAAAATCATATCACTCATATGGACTTCGGAAACAAGCAGGAGAGTCCATACTCATATCAAATAAAATAGATTTTGAGCCAAAGTTAATCAAAAGGGATAAAGAGAGACACTACATACTGCTCAAGGGAACCATACACCAACAAGAGACAGCAATCATTAATATATATGCCCCAAACAATGGTGCAGCTATGTTCATCAAACAAACTCTTCTCAAGTTCAAGAGTCTAATACACCACAATACAGTAATCATGGGAGACATGAACACACCTCTCTCACCACTGGACAGATCTTCCAAACAAGGAATAAGGAATAAGGAAACTATAGAACTCAATAACACAATTAATAACCTACACTTATTTGAGATATGTAGAATATAACACCCAACATCAAACAGTTACCTTTTTTCTCAGCAGCACATGTATCCTTCTAAAAAATGATCATATATTATGTCACAGGGCAACTCTTAGACAATATAAAGGAGTACAGATAATACCATGCATATTATCTGATCATAATGGAATGAAACTAAAAATCAATGATAAAAGAAGGAAGGAAAAATCATGCATCACTTGGAGAATGAACAATAGGTTACTGAGTGATCAATGGGTTATAGAAGACATCAAGGAGGAAATTTAAAAATTCTTAGAGATAAATGAAAACACAGACACAACATATCGGAATCTATGGGACACATTGAAAGCAGTTCTAACAGGAAAATTCATTGCTTGGAGTTCATTCCTTAAAAAAAGAAACAACCAACAAATAAATGATCTCATACTTCATCTCAAAATCCTAGAAAAAGAAGACGAAAGAAACAGCAAAAGAAGTAGAAGGCAAGAAATAATTAAAATCAAAGCTGAAATTAATGAAATTGAAACAAAAGAAACAATTGAAAAAACTTGACAAAAGTAGAAGTTGGTTCTTTGAAAAAATAAATAAAATTGACAGACCCTTAGCCATGCTATGAAAGAGAAGAAGAGAGAACTCAAGTTACTAGCATAAGGGATTAAAAAAGAAAATATCACAACAGATATTTCTGAAATACAGAAGATAATCAGAAATTATTTTTAATCCTTATACTCCAAACAAATAGAAGATAGTGAAGGCATCGATAAATTTCTTAAGTCATATGATCTGCCCATATTGAGTCAGGAGGATATAGACAACATAAACAGACCAATATCAATTGAGGAAATAGAAGAAACCATCAATCCACTACCAACTTAGAAAAGCCCAGGACCGTATGGGTATACAGCAGAGTTTAACAAAACCTTTAAAGAGGAACAAATACCAATATTTTTCAAGGTGTTTCAGGAAATTGAAAAAGAGGAAGATCTTCCAAATTCATTCTACGAGGCCAAGATCACCCTGATTCTTACACCAGACAAAGACACTTCAAAGAAAGAAAACTACAGACCAATATCTCTAATGAACCTACATGAAAAAATCCTCAATAAAATTCTGGCGAATTGGATACAAAAACATATCAAAAAAATTGTGAATCCTGATCAAGTAGGATTCATCCGTGTGATGCAAGGCTGGTTCAATATACTGAAATCAATAAATGTTATTCACCACATCAATAGACTTAAAAATAAGAACCATATGATCATCTCGGTAGATGCAAAAAAAGCATTCAATAAAGTACAGCATTCTGTTATGTTCAACACTCTAGAAAAACTAGTGATAAGAGGAACATACCTCAATATTGTAAAAGCAATCTATGCTAAGCCTCAGGCTAGCATCATTCTGAATGGAGAAAAATTGAAGGTATTCTCTCTAAAATCTGGAACAAGACAGGGATGCCCTCTCTCACCACTTCTGTTCAACATTGTTCTCGAATCACTAGCCAGAGCATTTAGACAGACGAAAGAAATAAAAGGCGTAAAAATTGGAAAAGAAGAACTTAAATTATCAGATCACATGATTCTATGTCTAGCAGTCCCAAAAGGGTCTACAAAGAAACTAATAGAGCTAATAAATGAATTCAGCAAAGTGGCAGGATATAAAATCAACATGCATAAATCAAAGGCATTCCTGCATATCAGCGACAAATCCTCTGAAATAGAAATGAGGACAACCACTCCATACACAATATCCTAAAAAAAAATAATAATAATTAGGAATCAACCTAACAAAAGATGTGAAAGTCTTATACAATGAAAACTACAGAACCCTAAAGAGAGAAATAGAAGAAGATCTTAGAAGATGTAAAAATATATCCTGTTCATGGATAGGCAGAACTAATATCATCAAAATGGTGATATTACCAAAAGTTCTCAATAGGTTTAATGCAATGCCAATCAAAATCCAAACGGAATTTTTTTTAGAAATAGAGAAAGCAATCATGAAATTCATATGGAAAAATAAAAGACACAGAATAACAAAAACAACACTAAGCAGGAAGTGTGAATCAGGCGGCATAGCGATACCAGACTTCAAACTATACTACAGAAAAATAGTAACAAAAATACCATGGTACTGGTACCAAAACAGGCGGGTGGACCAATGGTTCAGAATAGAGGACACAGAAACCAAGCCAGGAAACTACAACTATCTTATATTTGATGGAGGGGCTAAAAGCATGCAATGAAGGAAAATAGCATCTGCAAAAAATGGTGCTGGGAAAACTTGGAATCCATATGTAACAAAATGAAACTGAATCCCTTTCTCTCGCCATGCACAAAAGTTAACTCAAAATGGATCAAGGAGCTTGATATCAAATCAGAGACATGGCGTCTGATAGAAGAAAAAGTTGGCTACGATTTACATGCTGTGGGGTCGGGCTCCAAATTCCTGAATAGGACACCCATAGCACAAGAGTTAATAACTAGCATCAACAAATGGGACTTACTCAAACTAAAAAGTTTTTTATCACCAAAAGGAACAATAAGAGAGGTAAATAGGGAGCCTAAATCCTGGGAACAAATCTTTACTCCTCACACTTCAGATAGAGCCCTAATATTCAGAGTATACAAAGAACTCAAAAAAATAGACAATAAGATAACAAATAACCCAATAAACAAATGGGCCAAGAACCAGAACAGACACTTCTCAGAGAAGTACATACAATCAAAAAACAAGTACATGAAAAAATGCTCACCATCCCCAGCAGTCAGAGAAATGCAAATCAAAACCACCCTAAGATACCATCTCATTCCAGTAAGATTGGCAGCCATTATGAAGTCAAACAACAACAAGTGCTGGTGAGGATGTGGAGAAACAGGTACACTTGTACATTATTGGAGGCACTGCTAATTGGTAGAGCCAATTTGGAAAGCATTATGGAGATTTCTTGGAAAGCTGTGAATGGAACTACCATTTGACTCAGCTATTCCTCTTCTCGGTCTATTCCCTAAAGACCCTAAAAGAGCATGCTACAGGGACACTGCTACATTGATGTTCATAGCAGCACAATTCACAATAGCAAGACTGTGGAACCAACCTAGATGCTGTTCAATAGAAGAATGGATAAAAAAATGTGGCACTTATACACAATGGAGTATTACTCTGCTTTAAAAAATGACAAAATCATAGAATTTGCAGGAAAATAGATGGCATTAGAGCAGATTATGCAAAGTGAAGCTAGCCAATCCCTAAAAAACAAATGCCAAATGCCTTCTTTGATAAAAGGAGAGTAACTATGAACAGAGTAGGGATGAAGAGCATGAGAAGAAGATTAATATTAAATAGGGATGAGAGGTGGGAGAGAAAGGGAGAGAGAAGGGAAATTGCATGGAAATGGAAGTAGACCCTCAGGGTTATACAAAATTACATAAAAGAGGATGTGAGGGGAAAGGAAAAAATAATACAAAAGGGAGAAATTTATTGCAGTAGAGGGGGTAGAGAGAGGAGAGGGGAAGAGAGCGGAGGGGAGGAGGGATAGTAGAGGATAGGAAAGGCAGCAGAATACAATAGACACTAGTATGGCAATGTGTCAATCAATTGATGTGTAACTGATGTGATTCTGCAATCTGTATACGGGGTAAAAATGGGAGTTCATAACCCACTTGAATCAAAGTGTGAAATATGATATATCAAGAAATAAATAATGTTTAGAACAACCATAAAAAATTAAAAAAAAAGAAAACTAACTTCGGTGAATGAGGCACGCGAATCCTAATATTTCTACAGTAACTGACCAAGTTTAACATCAATGCAAGTAGATTCCAATGGGACATGATGTGTATTTTTACGTTAATTTTTATTCAAAACTGGTACATTACAATTTCATCAGTTTATGCACATCATAGGATATATATTTCATAAAAAATTTAGCAAATTTATAGGCATTTGTTTCACTTCAATCACTTCCTGCTTCAAAACACATGTATTCCTCCATATTTCTTGACTGGTCTTTGCATGAGAATTCTTTCCGAACACATTATTTTCGATTTCCATAATCACTTTTGAAGCAAACTTCACACACTCTTCATGATAAATCAAAACACTAATATTACCATTAGATGTATAACTGGTTGGAATGAATGAATATATATCAATATAAGATTTATTGTATATTTTCAGATATCAATTCAATCCATTATTTAAAGTTGGAACCAGTTATATTATTTATTCACAGTATGGTGTATTCATGCTTAATCTCTATATTCATGGACACAGGGTACACCTCTTTGTACCCCCAATACAAATTTTACGTCTTCAGTATATTGCTCCCAGAAATGGTAGTAGAAATACTCATGTCACTGATCTACATACAGATTTTATCACAGTAATATTCTGGACAAAAAATGTAAAGGTCACACTTATGATTGTACCAAAGACTAAATGGAAAGCGATCATGGATTACTAAAAACATCTTTGTCCAGGTTGCCTAATGCTCTCAAATGTCAATCCTATTGGTTACTACATATTTGTTTCTTCCTAAGATTATATATTCAAACTCAACCCTGGTGAAAATGTCTACTCCTATCACTCACTTAATACTTTGCCTGATTTCATAATGTCTCTATTGATATCTGCTTTTCTACATATTTTCCCAATTTCATCATAGTGACTGACTCTTCATATGTGCTGACATTTACATTCACTCTCTATCGGAAACCCTATAGCTAAAGAATTTTTAGTCCCAATCCTACACTCACTCTTCTTCCTAAACCTACTGACTATCTTCCTAATTCTACTGACTATCCCTTTGGATTGGATGTTCTCTTCTACATTCAAACATCCAAGGTACAAGGTCCTATGCCATTGTATATCAAATTGTCTGAGACATCTTTGCAGAATATAATTCAAAACTAAGTATCCCAATTAAGGGCCCAATGCCCTTCTGGGCTTCAAATCATACCTAGATTTCTGTTTTCATACTTATATTTCACCTCGATATTCTTGTAAATATCGCAGGTTCCCAATACCATTATTTATCACACAGAATGATTGCTAACCCAAATCGAACCTGTTATTAAGCCTAAACATACACTGTTTCCTCAATCTCATTTTACAGAAGAGCAGGGATAGAGTCGTTCTTACAATACAGGAAAGTAGGGGACATTCCACCTGCTGAGAACCTCAAAGGTCCATTCAGAAATGATACCTGGAGAAGATGTAGGCAGCTAAGAAGGACCTGAGAGAGCAAAAGTCATCTTCCATGGCAAACAACCTGGTCAGGATGAAGGGATGTGTCTGAATCAGCCTCTCTCTTTTTATTGTAGAGAAGATGGACCAAACCAGGCCTGTGTGGAGAGCTGCTGCTTGGTGCCTATGGTTGACATACCATTCTACCTTGTGAAAGTGTCACAGGAAGTAGGGGCAGCCTCCATCTCATGGGACACTTGGAAGCAACTGTTAGGACAAAGTGGTTGCCAAGGCAGTGACCTCATTCAGTTCCAAAGAAAGTGATATACCTCATTTCCTTGGTGATGGAACTCTCTGAACTTTGTATCCAAGAATCCAGGCACCCCGAGGCAGCCCCAGTCCCAGTGGACTCACTTGTTTGGATTTACCAAGGACAGAGTCAGTCTTTCTTGGTACCTACCGATGTGAGGATGGCCAAATGCCAGGAGAGCTCTGAAGAGGGACCTTTCCAGAAGAAGCAGGTAGTGGCTCACCCCTTTTTCTTGACAACTTCACAGAGTTGGACAAGGAAACCAGATCTGAGAGAGGTCAGGCCATGTTCTGAGAACAGGTAGGAAAGTTGGTTTGTTTGGTTTGGAGTGGATTGTTTTTAGTAAGTCGTTTGACCAGGCGAGTGTTTCTATGTCTGTGTATCCCACTGTGTCCATTGTTGTAGACATTAGAAAAGAGAATGCATTAATGGATGCGTCCAGTCTACTATAAATCTTCCCATAATTCATCCTGCCCAATTTATGAATGGACTGCAGCTTGTCTTATCGAGAGGCAACACATTCTATCTTCCTAAGTTCCTGTTTTCTTCCTGAATTCTGGCCACTCTCCAGAATAGGCTCATGGTTTTGTGTCCAAGATATGCACCACTAAACGCTCTGTGACATGGCCATGTACTGGATAGCGGAAGAGAATGGCCAGCCTTTCAGAAAACTCAGATATCAGTGTGAACAGAAATGTCTCAGTGGAAAAACCCCGCTTTGGGCCTTTTGCTTACCTATTGTTCTGTTGCACTGAATGTCAGAAAGACTTGGTCTCAGGCCACCCCTTTGTGAAGCCTGAAGAAAGAGTTTTCAAATGGAAATGAATGGGCATCACCTGTGGCTCTTTGCTTAATTGCTTTGGAAAGGGATGTGGCTGAATTAGCCTCTTGGCCTGTGTGTGGCTGTGTCTTACATTCTCAGCACCTGATGGATCTAAAGAATGATCCCATGTGTGCATCAAAAACCATAATGGCAAAAAGATCAGTCATTGTGGATGAAGTCTCTTGCCTTCCTCTGTTAGGTTCCTGACCTCTGTCAAGTGAGAAAATGGATTCTTTGGGTCAAAAGAGCTCCTCAAAGCCCTGCAGAGGTGCTTGGGGTTTCGCATGACTCCAAATCACAAAGAATATATACCTGAAAATTAGTAGGCCTCAAATTGGAGAAACAGAGCATTATTAATGACAGGCTTATTTGATCACTCCTGGTTCACAGGAAGGGTGTCCAGGCCACCCTGACTTTAGGCAAATGAGGGGCAAGTGAGCTTATTTTGGACACTTTCTTGGGCTTCGCCCCTCATGAAAATCTTCAGCCAGACATTATGATGAATGACAATATGTAAGAAGATGAGGGCCATGTGGGAGTCTTTTCGTTTTGATTTTGGTCATTTGTGTGGCGGTTGGAAGAAATGACTGGGTCCACCTGGGCTTGAACTCTGGTGTGATTCCCCTTAGAGACTGAGTTGTGGAACTGACCTTAGAGAAGTATTGCATTGAATTTTGTTGGGATTTTAGGAGGCCACGCATAAGAGTCTCCCTTGGAACTGAGATCTAGGCCCAGGGTGGCTTTCCACAGATTTTTCAATTTCTGAAAGAAGTGACCTCACCTCACTTCCTTGGTGATGGGACTCTCTGATCTTGGGATCCAGGAATTCAGGCAAAAAAGCCAGAGCCAGTTCCAGTCTGAGTGGTCTCATTTGTTTGGATTTACCAAGGACAGAGTCAGTCTTTCTTGGTACCTACTCATGTGAGGATGGCCAAATGGCAGGAAATCTCTGAAGAGGGGCCTTTCCTGAGAAAACAGGTAGTGGCTCACAGCTGGCTCCTGACAATTAAATAGAGTTGGCCATGGAGTCCAAATCTGAGACAGGAGTGGCCATTTCGGGGGAACATAGTATGGTCCATAAGTCAGAGGACACTCAAGATAGTCAAAGACCTACTTGGCAGAAGGAGGTGCCTTTGTAGGTTTGGTTGTGGTTTTGTGGTTTTGTCTCATGTTCTGAAAATAGGCAGGGAAGTCAGTTTGTTTGGTTTGGAGTGAACTGTTTCTAGTAAGTCGTTTGGCAAGGCGAGTGTTTCTATGTCTGTGTATCCCACTGTTATCTATGGTTGTAGACATTAGAAAAGATATTGGATCAATGGATATGTCCTGTTTAGTAGAAAGCTTCCCAGAATTCATCCTGCACAATTTATGAATGGACTGTGGCTTGCCTTATCAATTGGCTACACCTGCTATCTTCCTAAGTTCCACTTTTCTTCCTGAATTCTGGCCACTCTCTAGAATAGGCTCATGGTTTTTTGTGCAAGATATATACCACCTCCAAGCTCTGTGACATGGCCATGTACTGGATAGCTGAAGGGAATGGCGAGCATCACAGAAAACTCAGAAATCACTATGACCATTAAAGACTCAGTGGAGAAACCCTGCTTTGGGCCTTTTGGTAACCTATTGTTCTGTTGCCCTAAATGTCAGGAAGGTCTTTGCCTTAGGCCACCCCTTTGTGAAGCCTGAAGAAAACAGTTTTCAAATGGAAATGAATGGGCATCACCTGTGGCTCTTTGCTTAATTGCTTTGAAAAAGATGTGTCTCATTCAGACCATTGGCCCTGTGTGAGGCTGTTGCTTAGTTTCTCATCACCTGATGGATCTAAAGAAAGATTCCATGTGTACATCCAAAACCAAAGTGGCAAAAAGAGCAGTCATTGTGGATGAAGTCTCTCGTCTTCCTCTGTAAGGTTCGTGACCTCCATCAAGTGAGAATAGGGATCCTTTGTCTCAAATGAGTTCCTCAAAGCCCTGCAGATTCTATCCCATAGGTGCTTGGGTTTTATCATGACTCCAGTTCACATAAAGAATCTAAAACCCACAGTCAGTAGTCCTCAAATTGGAGAAGCGGAGCAGTATTAATGGCAGGCCTATTTGATCACATCTTGTTCACAGGAAGTGTGTACAGCCACCCTCAGTTTAGTCAAATTAAGGGGCACGGGAGCTTATTTTTGACACTGGCTTGGGCGGAGCCCCTTATGGAAACCTCCAGCCAGAAGTTATGATGAGTGTCTATATGGAAGAAAATGTGGGTCATGTGGGAGTGTTTTGGTTTTAATTGTGGTCATTTGGGTGGTGGTTGGAAGTTACGACTGGGTCCACCTGGGCTTGAACTCTGGTGTGATTCCCCTTAGATACTGAGTTGAGGTACTGACCTCAGAGAAGTATTGCCATGAATTGAGTTGGGATTTTAGGAGGCCACGCATGAGATTTGCCCTTGGAAACTGAGATCTAGGCCCAGGTTGGCTTTGCACAGAGCACTTGGAATCTCAGCCAGCGTATCACATAATTTTATTCTGAAAGACTTGGCAGCCATAGTTGAGAGTCAAAACACACATGGACCTCACATTGTAGACCTCAATGTGCCTAGCATCATGTGATCATTGGCCACTCTTTAGGAAGCCATGCTTATGAGAGTTCTCCAGAGCTTTTATTGAAATGAGCATCCTCACCATTTAATGGTTCCTGAATGAAGTGAAACCCACAGTGCCTTCAACTTCATCCTTGAAAAATGGCTAGATAAATACTGTGAAATTTTTTTAAATTTCCATGACCAGGTGGCACTGGAGAACCTTTGGATATCCTGTTGCTGACTATGAGTATACCAGACAGTGCCTGATGGACTGGGTTTCCAGAAAATGGTGTAGAGCAGAGATGCAAGTAATTTGGAGCCTGCTGAGTAGTGGGCATAGAGCTGCAGTCGGCAGGTGTGTGATAAATCATCTGTGGTGGAGCCATGTGGATCTTCCATTGGCTTCCAAATTGCTTGTGACTGACATGGTGCAGCGAGCAGACCCTTATATGTAAAGGCATATTTTTATTTGTAGAGGTTTTAGGGCAATGTTCAGAATCACGTTGCTATGGTCAAGAGGCAAGCTATTTGGAATAGAACCTTGGTGGGTGCATTCTCCTGCAGACCCTGACCCACCACACGTGAGAAACTCCCTCCAACACTTTGTCCCAGGTGGACTCCTTGTATTTTGTGAAGCAAAAACCAAACTACCAGTGCAGCAGCAAGAAACACCACAAAATGTGGAGGATGACCAAATGGCTTCACAGTCCACACGGGGAGACACTTAGCCCCCAGTGACCACAGTTTACCTACAAAGATTGAATTCAGCACTGCTGACTCATGTTCATTGGAACATAAGAAACCATGTCCTCCAGGTCACATAGATGCAGACCCAGCTTTGATGCTCTCATTACAAAGGAATCTAAAGCTCCTGACAACAACATATATTTCAAGTGCCCAACCTCAGTGGCAGTTTCTGAAGAAGTCTTTAGGCCAGCAGAGCTCCATATTTGTGGAGTGTTTACCCTGTCCCTTACTTTAGTAAACTACTCTACCACCTCCAATGTTGTGAACTTTTGAGCATATTAAATTCCAGCTATGTATTCCCAGATTTTCTAACTCTTCTCCTCTAATGATGTATTACTTGGGGCGAGGGTAATGTCAAGGCATTGTTCTGGAAGAGAGTGAAATATTTCTCCATGTGTTTTTTTTTTCAATTATTTTATTTCATATTATTTTTTTATTTTTTTAATTGGGTGTTCAAAACATTACAAAGCTCTTGACATATTATATTTCATACATTAGATTCAAGTGGGTTATGAACTCCCATTTTTATCCCAAATACGGATTGCAGAATCATATGTGTTACACATCTGCATTTTTATAATGCCCTATTAGTAACTGTTGTATTCTGCTACATTTTCTATCCTCTATATCCCCACTCCCCTCCCATCTTCTCTCTCTACCCCATCTACTTTAATACATTTATATCTTTGTTAATTTTCCCATTCCCCTGACAACCTCTTATATGTAATTTTGTGTAACAATGAGGGTCTCCCTCCATTACCATGCAATTTCCTTTATCTCTCTCTTTCCGACCCCCACCTCATGTCTCTGTTTAATGTTGATCTTTTCTTCCTGCTCTTCCTCCCTGCTCTGTTATTAGTTGCTCTCATTATATCAAAGAAGACATTTTTATTTGTTTTTTAGGGTTTGGCTAGCTTCACTAAGCATAATCTGCTCTAGTGCCATCCATTTCCCTGCAAATTCAATGATTTTGTCATTTTTTAATGATGCATAATACTCAATGGTGTATAAATGCCACATTTTTTTATCCATTCATCTACTGAAGGGCATCTGGGTTCGTTCCACAGTCTAGCAATTTTGAATGGTGCTGCTATGAACATCAATGTGGCAGTATCCCTGTAATATGCTCTTTTAAGGTCTTCAGGGAATAGTCTGAGAAGGGCAATAGCTGGGTCAAATGGTGGTTCCATTCCCAGCTTTCCCAGGATTCTCCATACTGCTTTTCAAATTTGCCACAACAGTTTGCAGTCCCACCAGCAATGTACAAGAGTACCCTATTCTCCACATCCTCGCCAGCACTTGTTGTTTGACTTCATAATGGCTGCCAATCTTACTAGAGTAGGATGGTTTCTTAGGGTGATTTTAATTTGCATTTCTCTGACTGCTAGAGATGGTGAGCATTTTTTCATTTACTTACTGATTGATTGTATGTCCTCCTCTGAGTAGTGTCGGTTCAGGTCCATGGCCCATTTTTTGATTGGGTTATTTATCATCTTATTGTCTAATTTTTTGAGTTCTTGGTATACTCTGGATATTAGGGCTCTATCTGAAGTGTAAGGAGTAAAAATTTGTTCCCATAATTTAGGCTCCCTATTTACCTCTCTCATTTTTTATCCTGCTGAGAAAAAACTTTTCAGTTTAAGTAAGTCCCATTTGATGATTCTTGTTATTAACTCTTCTGCTATGGGTGTCCTGTTAAGGAATTTGGAGCCCGGCCCCACATTATGTAGATCGGAGACAACTTTTTCTTGTATCAGATGCAGAGTCTCTTATTTGATATCTAGCTCCTTGATCCACTTTGAATTAACTTTTGTGCATGGCAAGAGGAGGGGATTCGGTTTCATTTTGTTGCATATGGATTTCCATTTTTTACAACACCATTTGTTGAAGATGCTATATTTCCTCCATTGCATGCTTTTAGCTCCTTTATCAAATATAGCATAGATGTAGCTTTGTGAATTAGTCTTTGTGTCCTCTATTCTGTACCATTGGTCAACCTGCCAGTTTTGGTACCAGTGCCATGCTGTTTTTGTTAATATTGCTCTGTAGTATAGTTTTAAGTCCGGTATCGCTATACCGCCTGATTCACACTTCCTGCTAGAATTGCTTTTGCTATTCTGGGTCTTATATTTTTCATATGAATTCCATGATTGCTTTATCTATTTCTACAAGAAATGCCATTGGGATTTTGATTGGCATTGCATTGAACCTATAGAAAACTTTTGGTAATTTCGCCATTTTGATGATGTTAGTTCTGCCTATCCAGGAACAGGGTATATTTTTCCATCTTCTAAGATCTTCTTCTACTTCTCTTTTTAGGGTTCTGTAGTTTTCATTGTATAAGTCTTTCACCTTTTTTGTTTGGTTGATTTTCAAGTATTTAATTTTTTTGAGGGTATTGTGAATGGAGTGTTTTTCCTCATTTCTGTTTCAGGAGGTTTGTCGCTGATATACAGAAATGCCTTTGATTTATGCGTTTTGATTGTATATCCTGCCACTTTGCTGAATTCATTTATTAGTTCTAGTAGTTCTTTTGTAGACCCTTTTGGGTCTTCTATGTATAGAATCATGTCACCAGGAAATAGTGATAATTTTCGTTCTTATTTTCCTATTTTTATGCCTTTGATTTCTTTCGTCTGTCTAATTGCTCTGGCCAGTGTTTTGAGAACTATATTGAATAGAAGTGGAGACAGAGGGCATCCCTGTCTTGTTCCAGATTTTAGAGGGAATGTCTTCAATTTTTCTCCATTCATAATGATGCTAGCCTGACACTTAGCATAGATAGCTTTTACAATGTCGAGGTTAGTTCCTGTTATCCCTATTTTTCTAATGTTTTGAACATAAAGGGATGCTGTACTTTGTCAAATGCTTTTTATGCATCTATCGAGATGATCATATTGTTCTTATCTTTAAGTCTATTGATGTGATGAATAACATTTATTGATTTTCATATATTGAACCATCGTTGCATACCAGGGATGAATCCTACTTGATCCTGGTGAACAATTTTTTTGATGTGCCTTTGTATTCGATTAGGCAGATTTTTATTGAGGATTCTTGCATCTAGGTTAATCAGATATATTGGTCAGTAGTTCTCTTTCTTTGAGGTGTCTTTTTCTGGTTTTGGAATTAGGGTGATGTTGGCCTCATAAAATGAATTTGGCAGAGCTCCCTCTTTTTCTATTTCCTGAAATAACTTGAAAAGTATTGGTATTAATTCTTCTTTAAAGGTTTTGTAAAACTCCGCTGTATAGCCATCCGTTCCTGGGCTTTTCTTGGTTGGTAGTCTTTTGATTGCTTCTTCTATTTCATCCATTGATATTGGTCGGTTTAAATTGTGTGTATCCTCCTGACTCAGTTTGGGCAAATCATATGACTTAAGAAATTTATCGATGTCTTCACTATTTTCTATTTTATTGGAATAATGGTTTTCAAAATAATTTCTAATTGTCTTCTGTATTTCTGTAGCATCTGTTGTGATGTTGCCTTTTTCATCCGATATGTTAGTAATTTGAGTTCTTTCTCTTCTTTTCGTCTTTAGCATGGCTAAGGGTCTTTTGATCTTATTTATTTTTTCGAAGAACCAACTTTTAGTTTTGTTAATTTTTTCAATAGTTTCTTTTGTTTCAATTTCATTGATTTCCACTCTGATTTTAATAATTTCTTGCCTTCTGCTAAATTTGCTGTTGTTTTGCTCTTCCTTTTCTAGGGCTTTGAGATGAAGTGTGAGCTCACTTATTTGTTGGTTTTTCCTTTTTTTTCAGGAATGACCTCCAGGCGATGAATTTCCCTCTTAAAACTGCTTTCATTGTGTCCCATAGATTCCGATATGTTGTGTCTATAATTACATTTATCTCTAAGAATTTTTTGATTTCCTCCTTTATGTCTTCTGTAACCCATTGATCATTCAGTAACATATTGTTTATTTTCCATGTGATGTAGAATTTTTCCTTCCTTCTTTTATCATTGATTTCCAGTTTCATTCCATTATGATCAGATAAAATGCATGTTATTATCTCCACACCTTTATATTTACTGAGGGTTGCCCTATGGCATCATATATGGTATTTTTTTGAGAAGGATCCATGTGCTGCTGAGAAAAAAGTATATCCACTTGATGATGGTTGATATATTCTATATATGTCAGTTACATGTTGGTTATTGATTGTGATATTGAGTTCTATACTTTCTTTATTCAACTTTTGTTTGGAGGATCTGTCCAATGGTGATAGATGTGTGTTGAAGTCACCCATAATTATTGTGTTGAGGTCTATTTCATTTTGGAGCTTAAGGAGAATTTGTTTCATGAACATCGTAGCACCATTATTTAGTGCATAAATATTGATAATTGTTATGTCTTGTTGGTGAATGGTTCCTTTTAACAGTATATAATGTCCTTCCTTATCCCTTTTGATTAACTTAGTCTTGAAGTCGATTTTATTTGATATGAGGATGTCCACCCCTGCTTGCTTATGAGGATAAGTGTGCATGGTGTATTTTTTCCCAACCTTTCACCTTCAGCCTGTGTGTCTTTGCATTTCAGATGTGTCTCCAGGAGGCAACATATTGTTGGATTTGTTTATTTAATCCAAGTTACCAGCCTATGTCGCTTTATTGGAGAGTTGAAGCCATTTACATTCAGAGTTACTATTGATGTATGGTTTGTACTGCCAGCCATGTTTGATTATTTATCTTTTTCTAAATTTAGTTTGTTTCTCCATGATAAGCTTTCACCCTGCCTCTGTCATTACCAAGGTACTTCCCACTGATGGTTTTGGTTGTTGTTTTTCATTTCTTTCTTGTGTAGTGTTTTGCTCAAGACGCTTTGTAAAGCTTGTTTTCTGGCTTCAAATTCTTTTAGCTTTTGTTTATCATGAAAGATTCTTATTTTATTGTCGTACCTGATGGTTAATTATGCTGGATACATAATTCTTGGTTGGCATCCATTGTCTTTCAGTGTTTGAAATACGTTTTTCCAGGATCTTCTCGCTTTCAGCATCTGTGATCAAATATCCGTTGTTAACCTTATTGGTTTACCACTGAATGTATTCTGCCTCCATTCTCTTGTAGATTTATTATTTTCTCTTTGTTCTGTATATTGGATATCTTCATAACAATGTGTCTTGGCATTCGTCTACTGTGATTTTGTGTGCTCTTGTCCTGTATGCATCTACAATTTGTATATCCATTTCCTTTTTTATTTCTGGAAAGTTTTCTGTAATTATTTCATTCAGCAGTTTTCTCATTCCCTTGGTTTGAGTCTCTGTACCTTCCTCTATCCTGATGACTCGTAAGTGTGGTTTTATTTATGTTATCCCAAATCTCTTGGATGTTTTTCTTGTGATTTTTTTGCCAGCCTTTCTGAGTTGGCTGGACTTGTTTCAAGATGATATATTTTGTCTTCATTATCTGACGTTCTGGCTTCTACTTGCTCCACTCTGTTAGTGATACTCTCAATGGAGTTCTTAATTTGGTTTATCATTTCCTTCATTTCTAGAATTATTGTTTGATTTTTTTTATAATCTCTATCCATTGATAAAGATGCTTAACTTTTTCTTTTATATGTTTATGTAATTCATTTTCAATGTTTTCTTTTACTGTTTGGATTTTCTGTCTCGTATCTTCTTTAAGTTTCCATTCCATCTGTCTAAGGTATTCCTTGAGTTCTTTATATGACCACTTTTCTGATGAATCCTGGTCCTCCTGAATATTTAGGGTGTTCTTCATTGTTTGTTCTCCTTTTCTTCCTTGCTTGTTTATGCTGCTCATGTTACTTCTTGTTCTGTTTGACTGCTGAGTTACTGTTTACTCTTATAAATTTATTTGATGCTTGGGAGGAAAGATTTTAGAAGGGAAGGGAAAAAGTCACCTAAAGAGAATGAGAGTAGGCAGGTAGAATGCAAGGAATGGGAAATAAGAAAATTGAAAAGAAATGAAATACAATAGAAAAAATAGAAAATAAAGAATGAAAATGATTTTTTTTAAATGATAATGATAATATAAAATTAAAATTAAAATTTTAAAAAATAATAATAACAAAATAGGGGAAAGGAGGGGGGATTGTAGAGGAAAGGAAAGGCAGCAGAATACAACAGTTAATAGTATGGTATTATGTAAAAATGTGGATGTGTAACCCATGTGATTCTGCAATCTCTACTTGGTTTAAAAAAGGGAGTTCATAACTCACTTGAAGCTAATGTATGCTAATGTATGAAATATGATATGTCAAGAGCTTTGTAGGGTTTTGAACAACCAATAAAAAAATAAAATAAAATAAAATTATTTTGCCATTAAAAAAAAAAAGAAAATAATTTTGAAGTTTATCTATGATCCAGGGGCAAGTCAAATGAAACAGTTTCCAGTTGTTAAGTCACCAAAAAATTTATTATTTCATGTGTTATTTATTTGCTTTGTAGTATGTTTAAATTTTATTTTTGGAAAGTTTTTAACCTTATTAAATTTGTTTATTTGTTGTGGGGGAAACAATTGTATATAGGTTAAGTATTGTTTATCAAAAATGCTTAGAACAAGAAGCATTTCAGATTTTGGATTTTTTTGGAATTATGGAATATTTATACACACATAATCTTGGGGATAAGACTCAAGTGTAAATATGAAATTCATTTATATTTCATACATGCCTTAGACCCATAGCCTGGAGGAAATTTCATACAACATTTTTAGTATACCTGCATTTTGACTGTAACCTGTCAAATGAAGCCAAGTAGGAAACTTTTCACTTGTCACATTCCAGTACTAAAACACGTTAGATTTGGCATTTTGGATTTGGGATTTGGGGATTAGGGGTGCCCAGTTTCCAGAGAGCAAATTCTATTTTTCTACTAAAGTAAACTCATTTATCATAGTAAGTTGTCCTAAGTTAATTATCTTTGTATCCACAAAATTCCTAAAACTTATTGTGGTGCCTATATTTCTCCTTAAAATCATATTTCAAACATTTAATCTTGCTTTATTGAATAAAAACAAATCATATTTTCATCTAATTTTTAGATTCTTTAATTAATTAACACAATTGCTGTCTTATTAAAGGTTCTTTCACTTAAAATACATATTTTACATTGATATTAATAATAGATGTTCTGGAATTATCAATAAAATTTTTATACAATAGCTTTTGCTCCCTGTATTTTCAAACACCACTTAACTTGTGTGTTTGTGTTGCAAACAACTTAGAGCTGATTTTGTATTTTTACTTCAAATGATATTTTCTACACACTTTCATTTATTTTTTATAATTTATTCTTTTTTACTAGTTTTTTTAGTTGTTGATGGATCCTTATTTAATTAATTAATTTATATGCAGTGCTGAGAATCCAACCAGTGCCTCACACATGCTAGACAAGTGCTCTACCACTGAGCCACAACTCTATCCCACTCCAGTTTATTCTTAAAATTCACATTTTTTTTAGTTTATGTATAGGTATTTTTTTTATTGGCTCTACACAGCACTGGTATACTATCATATTTCTTTTTTTAATTGGTTCTTTTTATACATAACATTAAGATTATACATAACATTAAGATTCATTTTGGCATAATTATAAAACCATGAAATATAATTTGCTCTAATTCAGTCCCCAGTACTTCCTCTTTTTCTCCTTTCCTCCCTCTTTCTGTTCCCTTCCCTCCACTCTACTGATCTTTCCGCTATTTACTTTTAGTTTGGGGGGATTGTGCAGGTGTGTGTTGTGTGTATACATAATGGTGAGATCCAATACGTTTTTTTCCCTTTCATTTGTTGTTTTATGGTAATACCGTGTGATTATTTTTATAGTGTTTAAGTTCTTTTATGAGGATTTTGGAAAATAAAAGCAATAAATTTGTGTTCTCAGATGGTCATCATGAACCGGAAAAAAAAAATAAAATAAAATAAAAAAATTTAAAACATTTTTTAAAAGTTAAAGAACAGCAACAAAAAAATGAAAATAAAAGAAAACAAAAACAAAAAAAAACAAAACAAAAACAAAAAAAAAACAAATTAAAATAATAATAATAACAATAAATGCAGTCATAGATTGCAATAAACTTCTTTTCCAGTAGGTAGAGCTGTGCCCACTGGGCCAAGCTTCTCCTTTCAATAAGTGGGAACCAATCACTGTGCAGCAGCTCTTCCTCCCAGACTGGGTGGGTGTCCAATCCTGAGTGCCTAGGGCCTTCTTTTGTGTTTCCTCAAGCCAGGCCCCACTCACCTGTGACACTCACCACAATACTGGCTACATGCCAGGTCTGCTGCTCCTAGGAGCCCTGTTTTCATGAACGCCTGGGAACACTCTCCCTGTTTGTCTCCCTCAGACCCTAAGTTTGTAGAGCTTAGGCCTGAGAACCCCCAGCGAATTTGCTTGCACTCCGGAAGCCATGCCCCCGGAAGCTGGAGCAAGAGACTTCAGTTTTCAGCACTGGTGGGAGTGGTGGCCTGGAGGTCTGCACCACGAGTCCCGTGCCACTCCTAATTCCCTCGGTCTGGCTATCGCGCTCAAGGGAGAGCTGGGAGGGGCTCTTAAGATTTCCCCACAAGTTCGCAAATTTACAGGAATTTGTTTCACATTCAATCACTTCCTGCTTCAGGACACATGTATTCTTCCATGTTTCTTGACAGGACTTTTCATGAGAGTTCTTTCAAGACATATTACTTTCAATTTCCATAATCACTTTTGAAGCAAAACTCACATAAACTTTATGATGAATTATAACTCTGATATTACCATTAGATGTATGACTGGTTGGAATTAATGATTGCATAACGATATAGGATTTCTTACATATTTTCAGATAAAAATTCAATCCATTATTTAAAGTGGAACGAGTTATATTATTTATTCACAGTATGGTCTATTCATGCATTATCTCTATATTCATAGACGCAGTGTACACTTCTTTATACCCCCAATACTAATTTATATGTCTTCAAAATATTGCTCCTTGAAATGTTGGAAGAAATACTCATGTCACCTGATCTACTTATACATTTAATCACAGAAATATTCGGAACACAAAATGCAAAGCTCACACTTATGTTTGTACCAAAGCCTAAAAGGAAAGTAAACATGGATTACTAAAAACATCCATGTCCAGCTTGCCTAATGCTCTCAAATATCAATCCTATTGGTGACTACATATTTGTTTCTTCTTAAGATTATATATTCAAACTCAACCCTACTGAAAATGTCTAATCCTATCCCTCACTTTATACATTGCCTGATTTCATTATGGCTCTATTTCTATCTGTTTCCTACATATTTTCCCCAGTTCATCATTGTGACTGACTCTTCACATGTGCTGACATTTACATTCACACTCTAATCGATAACCTATTGCTAATAAACGTTTGTTCCTAATCCTATACTCATTCTTTTTCTAAACCTACCGACTATCTTCCTAATCCTACCGACTATCCTTTTTTTGACTGGATATTCTCTTCTACATTCAATCAAGCAAGGTACAAGGTCTTATGCCATTGTATATTGATCTATCTGAGACCTCTGTGCAGAATGTAATTTTATTCTAAGTATCACAATCAAGGGTCCAATGCCCTTCTGGGCTTCAAATGTTACCTAGATTTCTAGTTTCACACTTATATTTCACATATATATTCTAGTAAATATCGCAGTTTCAAATACCATTATTCATTCTGCAGGATGATTCCTAAACCAAATCCAACATGTTATTGACCCTAAACATACACTGTTCCCTCAATCTAACTTTACAGAAGAGCAGGGACAGAGTTGGTCTTACAATACAGGAATGTAGGGGATCTTCCATCTGCTGAGAACCTCAAAGGTCCATGCAGACATGATCCCTGGAAAAGAGGTAGGCAGCTATGAAGGACCTGAGAGAGCAAAAGTCATCTTCCATGGCAAACAACCTTGACAGGATGAAGGGGTGTGTCTGAATCAGCCACTTTCTTCTTAATGTAGAGAAGATGGACCAAACAAGGTCTGTGTGGAGAGCTGTTCCCGTGTGTCTATGGTTGATATACCATTCTAACTTGTGACAGTGTCACAGGAAGTAGGGGCAGCCTCCATCTCATGGGACCCTTGGAAGCAGCTATTAGGACAAAGTGTTTGCCAAGGCATTGACCTCATTCAGTTCCTGAAGGAAGTGACCTACCTTACTTCTTTGGTGATGGAACTCTCTGAACTTGGGATCCAGGAAGCCAGGCATCCAGAGCCAGTCCCAGTCCCAGTACCAGTGGGCTCACTTGTTTTGTTTTACCAATGACAGATTCTGTCTTTCTTGGTACCTACTGATGTGAGGATGGCCAAATATCAGGAGAGCTCTGAAGACGGGCCTCTCCTTAGTAAGTAGGTAGTGACTCACCGCTGGCTCCTAACAACTACACAGAGTTGGCCAAGGAGACCAGATCTGCCACAGTACAGGCCATTTCGGGTGAACATAGTAGGGCCCGCTAGTCAGCGAACACTCTGGATATTCAGAGACTTACTTGGGGGAAGGAGGTGCTTTGTGTTTGTGGGTGTGAGTTTGTGGTTTTGTCTCATTTTCTTAGAATAGGTAGGAAAGCTGGTATGTCTGGTTTGCAGTGGACTGTTTCTAGATAGTCTTCTGACAAGGCAAGTGTTTCTATGTCTGTGTATAACACTGTGTCCGTGGTTGTAGACATTAGAAAAGAGAATGCATCAATGAATGTGTCCTGTCTAGTAGAAAGCTTCCCAGCATTCATCCTGCCCAATTTATGACTGCACTGCAGGTTGCCTTATCGATGGGCAACACCTACTATCTTCCTAAGTTTCAGATTTCTTCCTGAATTCTGACCAATCTGCAAAATAGTCTCATGGTTTTGTGTCCAAGATAGGTACCACCCCAAGCTCTGTCACATGGCCATGTACTGAATAGCTGAAGGTAATGGCGAGCTTCTTAGAAAACTCAGATATCAGTGTGACCAGGTAAGTCTCAGTGGAGAAACCATGCTTTGTGCCTTTTGCTTACCTATTTTTCTGTTTCACTGAATGACAGGAAGGTCTTTGCCTCAGGCCACCCCTTTGATAAGCATGAAAAAAACAGTTTTCATATGGAAATGATTGGGCATCACCCGTGGCTCTTTGCTTAATTGCTTTGAATGGGATGTGTCTGAATCAGCCTCTTGGCCCTGTGTGAGGCTGTGGCTTAGATTCTCAGCACCTGATGGATATAAAGAAAGATCCCATGTGTGCATCCAAAACTAAAATGGCAAAATTCAGTCATTGTGGATGATGTCTCTCTCCTTCCTCTATTAGGTTGCAGACAATCATCAAGTGAGTATAGGGATCCTTTGGGTCAAATGAGTTTTTCAAAGCCATGCAGAGGTGCTTGGGTTTTCTCATGATTCCACTTCACATAAAGAATCTAAACCCCACAGTCAGTAGGCCTCAAAGTGGAGAAGCAGAGTAGTTGTAATGGCAGGCCTATTTGATCACTCCTGGTTCACAGGAATGGTGTCCAGGCCACCCTGACTTTAGGCAAATGAGGGCCAAGGGAGCTTATTTTGGACACTCTCTTGCGCTGCACCCCTCATGGAAATCTCCAGCCAGAAGTTATAATGAGGGTCTATGTGGAAGAAGATGAGGGCCATGTGGGAATGTTTTGGTTTTAATTTTGGAAATTTGTGTGGCAGTTGGAAGGGATGACTGGGTCCCCCTCGGCTTGTACTCTGGTGTAATACTATACTCCTTAGAGACTGAGTTGTAGAACTCACCTCAGAGAAGTATTGCCATGAATTGTGTGGGGATGTTAGGAGGCCACGCATGAGAGTCGCCCTTGGAAACTGAGATCTAGGCCAAGGGTGGCTTTCCACAGAACACTGAGAATCTCAGCCAGGATATCACATGATTTTATTCTGAAAAACTTGGCAGCCATAGTTGAGAGTCAAAACACACATGGACCTCACATTGTAGACCTCAATGGGCCTGGCTTCATGTGACCTTTTGGCCACTATTTGGGATGCCTTGCCTGTGATTGTTCTCCAGAGCTTTCATTGAAATGAGCTTCCTTAACATTTAATGGTTTAATGAATTGAAACCAACAGTGACTACAACTTCTTCCTTGAATAATGGCTAGATAAATACCATGAAATTTTTGAAATTTCAATGACCAGTTGGCACTGGAAAACCTTTGGATGTCCTGATGCTGATCATGAGTATACCAGACAGTGCCTTGATTGACAGGGTTTCATAAAAATGGTGTAGAACAGAGATGCCAGTTAGTTGGTGCCTGCTGATTAGTGGGCCTAGAGCAGTGGTGAGCAGATGTGTGACAAAACATCTGTGGTGAGGCCACGTGGAACTGCCATTGGCGTCCAAATGGCTTGTGACTGATATGGTTTCAGCCAACAGACCCAATAGGTAAAGGCATCTTGTTATATGGAGAGGTTTCAGGGAAATGTTCAGAATCAGGTTGCTATGGTCAAGGGGGAAAGCTATGTGGGATAGAAGCCTGGTTATTGCATTCTCCTGCAAACCCTCACCCACCACACGTGACAGAACTCCCTCCAACAATGTGTCCCAATTGACCTCCTTTATTTCGTGAAGCAAATACCAAACTCCCAGTGCAGCAGCAAGAAACACCACTAAAAGTGGAGGATGAACAAATGTCTTCCCAGTTAGCACAGGGAGAAACTTAGCCCCAGTGTCCACAGTTTAGCTACAAAAAAAAAGAATTCAGCACTGCTGCCACATGTTCAATGAAAAATAAGAAACCATGTCTTACAGGACACATATATGCAGAACCAGCTTTGATGGTCTCTCTATAAAAAAAACTAAATCTCCTGAAAACAACATGTATTTCAAGTGCCCAACCTCAGAGGCAGTTTCTCAAGAATTTTTTAGGCCAGCAGAGCTCCATGTTTGAGGAGTGTTTATCTATTGCCTTACTATTTTGAACTCTGCTACCACCTCCAAGGTTGTGAACTCCTGAGCAAATTCCATTCCAGATATGTATTCACAGATTTTCTAACTCTTCTCCTCTAACTGTATTTTACTTTGGTAAAAGATAATGTCAAGGCATTGTTCTGGATGAGACTGGGAAGATTTTGGGGTAGCACATATTTGCATAGACATTGGATTCATTTTTCAATTTCCCTTTAAAACACTGAATCTCTAACCCTAACCAATTCCAAACTAGACTCTGACTATTAATCCTAATATGATGGAGAAAAATAACAAAAAACAGAAAAGAAGTACAAGCAGTTCAGAGGAGGCAAGGTGTATACTTGGACTTGCCTTTTGCATAATATAGGGTAGGAGTTATAAATCTTGCAAATTTTTTTTGAAATAGTTCTCCATGTGTTTTTAAAGTTAACAAATATGTGAATTCCTTTCTCCCTTTCTCTGTAGCCTATTAAGCACATGTATTTTTATATGCACATATAGAATTCTACCTGGTACCACACGTACATTCTTGTGAGGTGGTTGACTTGGCAGATACAAATTGTGAGAAGAGATCACTCCTCGTAAATGCTATTGGAACTGAAATTTCAAACTATGGGTGAACTTTCTAGTTGAACAACATTATACATAAATCCATGTTCAGTATAATGAATATTTTTGGATCTGTGGATGATATATATTTCATGATGGATTTTGATTGGCATATATATTGTTAGTTTTTAATGTCTCTCTCTCTGTCTCCCTCTCTCTCTCTCTCTCTCTCTCTCTCTCTATATATATATATATATATATATATATATATATATATATACTCTCCAGATATTTCAAATATGTAATATATGTGACTTATTATACACCCCCTAAATTCATTCATATTCATTTATGTGGATTTATAATCAACTTTTCACAAGATTATTTTCCAAACTATTCATCCACCTGAAATTCATATTTGTTTCCTAGTACTGACAACTAACTTCAGTGAATGGTGTATACAAATCCTAATATTTCTACAGTAACTGACCCAGTTTAACATCAATGCAAGTAGATTCCTATGGGACATGATATGTATTTTGACGTTCATATTTATTCAACAGTGGGACATTATTATTTCTTCAGTTTATGCACATCATAATATATATATTTCATCCAAAAGTTCAAAAATATATAGGAATTTGTTTCACTTTCAATCACTTCCTGCTTCTGAAAACATGTATTCCTCCATGTTTCTTTACTGCTCTTTTCATGAGACTTCTTTCCAAACACATTATTTTCGATTTCCATAATCAATTTTGAAGCAAAACTCACACACTCTTCATGAAAATCCTAATACTAATATTATCATTGATGTATAACTGGTTGTAATGAATGTCTGTATATCAATATTTGATTTCCTGTATTTTTTCAGATATCAATTCAATCCATTATTTATAGTGGAATGAGTATAGGTTTTATTCAGAGTATGATCCATTCATGCATTATCTGTATATTCATAGAAACAGGGTACACCTGTTTGTACCCCCAATACTAATTTATACGTCTTCAAAATATTGCTCCCAGAAATGGTGGAAGATATACTCATGTCACCTGATCTACATATATATTTTATTACAGTAATATTATGGACACAAAATGCAAAGGTCACACTTATGATTGTACCAAAGCCTAAATGGAAAGTGAGCATGGATTAGTAATAACATCCATGTCCAGGTTGCCTAATGCTCTCAAATGTCAATCCAATTGGTGACTACATATTTGTTTCTTGCTAAGATTATATATTCAACCTCAACCCTGTTGAAAATGTCTAATCCTATAACTCACATTATACTTTGCCTGATTTTCTTTTGTCTCAATTGATATTTACTTTCCTACATATTTTCCCCAGTTCATCATTGTGAATGACTCTTCACATGTGCTGACATTTACATTCACTCTCTACCCGAAACCCTATTGCTAAAAAAGTTTTTGTCCAAATCCTATACTCACTCTTCTTTCTAAACCTACTGACTGTCTTCCTAATCCTATCGACTATCCCTTTTTGACTGCATGTTCTCTTCGACATTCAATCATCCAAGGTAAAGGTCCTATGCCATTGTATAGCGATTAATCAGAGACATCTGTGCAGAACATAATTCAAAGCTAAGTATCCTACCCAAGGGCCCAATACACTTCTGGGCTTCAAAACTTACATAGATTTGGGTTTTCAAACTTATATTTCACCTATATATTCTTTTAAATTTCGCAGGTTCCCAATAACATTATTCATCCCGCAGAATGATTCCCAACTGAATTCGAACCTGTTATTAACCCTAACCATACGCTGTTCCCTCAATCTACCTTTACAGAGGAGCAGGGATAGAGTTGGTCTTACAATACAGGAATGTAGGGGATCTTCCACCTGCTGAGAACCTCAAAGGTCAATGCAGAAATGATCCTTGGAGAAGTTGTAGGGAGCTATGTAGTACCAAAGAGAGCAAAAGTCTTCTGACATGGTAAAGAACCTGGACAGGATGAAAGGATGTGTCTGAATCAGCCTCTCTCTTCTTAATGTAGAGAAGATGGACCAAAGCAGGCCTGTATGGAGAGAAGTTCCCCGGTGCATATGGTTGATATACCATTCTAACTTGTGACAGTGTCACAGAAAGTAGGAACAGCCTCCATCTCATGAGACCCTTGGCAGCAACTGTTAGGACAAAGTGGTTGCCAAGGCAGTGACCTCATTCATTTCATGAAGAAAGTGACTTCACCTAACTTACTTGGTGATGGAACTCTCTGAACTTGGGATTCAGGAAGCCAGGCATCCAGAGCCAGTTCCAGTAACAGTCCTAGTGGGATCACATGTTTGGTTTTACCAAGGGCAGAGAGAGTCTTTTTTGGTACCTACTGATGTGAGAATGGCCAAATGCCAGGACAGCTCTGAAGAGGGTCCTTTCCTAAGAAAACAGGTAGTTGGTCATCGCTGGCTCCTGACAATTTCACAGATTTGGCCACGGAGACCAGATCTGAGACAGGGCAGGCCAGTTTAGGGTAACAATATGGTCCACAGTCAGAGGACACTCCGGATTGTCACAGACATATTGGGGGAAGGAAGTGCCTTTGTGGGTGTGGGTGTGAGTTTGTGGTTTTGTCTCATGTTCTGAGAATAGGCAGGAAAGGCGATTTGTTTGGTTTGGAGTGGACTGCTTCTAAAAACTCGTTTGACAAGGTGAGTGTTTCTATATCTGTGTATCTCACTGTGTCCGTGGTTGTAGACATAAGAAAAGAGAATGCATCAATGGATATGTCCTGTCTAGAAGAAAGTTTTCCATCATTCATCCTACCCAATTTATGACTGGACTGCAGGTTGCTTTATGGATGGGCAACCCCTACTATCTTCCTAAGTTCCTGTTTTCTTCCTAAATTTTGGCCACTACCCAGAATAGGCTCATGGTTTTGTGTCCAAGATATGTAACACCTCCAAGCTCTGTGACATGGCCATGTACTGGATAGCTGAATGGAATGGCGAGCATCTCAGGAAACTCAGATATCAGTGTGACCAGGAAAGTCTCAGTGGAGAAACACTGTTTTGGGCCTTCTGCTTACCTATTTTTCTGTTGCCCTGAATGTCAGGAAGGTCCTTACCTCAGGCCACTCCTTTTTGAAGCCTGAAGTAAACAGTTTTTAAATGCAAATGAATGGGCATCACCTGTGGTGCTTTGCTTAATTGCTTTCGAAAGGGATGTGTCTGAATCAGCTGCTTGCCTCTGGGTCAGGCTATGGATTAGATTCTCAGCACCTGATGGATATAAAGAAAGTTCCCATGTGTGTATTGAAAACGAAAATGGTAAAAATATCAGTCATTGTGGATGAAGTTTCTTGCCTTCCTCTGTTAGGTTCCTAACCTCCATCAAGTGAGAATAGGATCCTCTGGGTCAAATGAGTTCTTTGAACTCCTGCAGAAGTGCTTGGGTTCTCCCATGATGGCAAATCACATAAAGAATCTATCCCTGACAGTCAGTTGGCCTCAAATTGGAGAAGCAGAGCAGTATTAAAGGCAGGCCTATTTAATCACTCCTGGTTCACAGGAAGGGTGTCAAGGCCACCCTCATTTTAGGCAAATGACGGGCAAGGGTGCATATTTTGGACATTGCCTTGGGCTGCGCTCCTCATGGAAACCTCCAGCAAGAGTTTATGATGAGTGTCTATATGGAAGAAGATGAGGGTCATGTGGGAATGTTTTGGTTTCAATTGTGGTCATTTGTGTGGCGGTTGGAAGATATGACTGGGTCGACATGGGCTTGAACTCTGGTGTGATTCTCCTTCGAGACTGAGTTCTGGAACTGACCTCAGAGAAGTATTGCCATTAATTGTGTTGGGATTGTAGGAGGCCACGCATGAGAGTCACCCTTGAAACCTGAGATTGGGCCCTGGGTGGCTTTCCACAGAGCACTGAGAATCTCAACCAGGATATCACATGATTTTATTCTGAAAGACTTGGCAGCCATAGTTAAGAGTCAAAACACACATGGACCTCACATTTTAGACCTCAATGGGCCTGTCTGCATATGACATTTTGACCACTCTTTGGAAAGCCTTGCCTGTGAGAGTTCTCCAGAGCTTTCATTGAAATGAGCTTCCTCACCATTTCATGGTTCTTGGATGAATGGAAACCCCAAAGTGCCTCCAACTTCATTCTTGAACAATGGATAGATAAATACCATGAAATTTTTGAAATTCCCAATGACCAGGTGGCACTGGAGAACCATTGGATGTCCTATTGCTGCTCATGAGTGTACCAGACAGTGCCTTGATTGACTGGAGTTCTTGAAAATGGTGTGGAACACAGATGCCAGTAAGTTGGAGCCTGCTGAGTAGTGGGCCTAGAGCAGTGGTGTGCAGTTGTCTGATAATATATTTGTGGTGTGGCCATGTGGCTGTGTCATTGGCTTCCAAATGGCTTGTGACTGACTTGGTGCAGCCAGCAGAAAATTATATGAAAAGGCATCTAGTTATATGGACAGGTTTCAGGGCAATGTTCAGAATCAGGTTGCTATGGTCAAGGGAGCAAGAAATGTGGGATAGAAGCCTGGTTGGTGCATTCTCCTGAAGACCCTGACCCACCACACCTTACAGGACTCCCACCAGCACTGTGACCCATTTGAAATCCTTGTATGTTGTGAAGCAAATACAAAACACCCAGTGCAGCAGCAAGAAACACCACGTAAATTGGAGAATGACCAAATGGCTTCAAAGTCCACACAGGGAGACACTTAGCCCCCAGTGGCCACAGTTTATCTACAAAAAGAGAATTCATCACTGCTTCCTCATGTTCATTAGAAAATAAGAAACCATATCCTCCAGGTCACATAGATGCAGACCCAGCTTTGATGGTCTCCGTACACAGGGAGCTAAAGCTCCTGACAACAACATATTCTTCAAGTGTCCAACCTCAGAGGCAGTTTCTCAAGAAGTCTTAATGCCAGCATAGCTCCATGTTTGTGGAGTGTTTACACTGTCCCTTACTTTTGGAAACTCCTCTACCACCTCCAAGGTTGTAAACTCCTGAACATTTTCCATTCCAGGTATGTATTCACAGATTTTCTAACTCTTCTTCTCTAATTGTGTCTTACTAGGGGCGAAGATATTGTCAAGGCATTGTTCTGGATGATAGTGGGAATTTTTTGTAGCACATATTTGCATACACATTGGATTTATTTTCCTATTTTCCATTTGAAATACTGAATAACTGACACTAACCCATACCCTAATAGACTCTTACTACTAATCCTAATATGATGGAGTAAAATAACCCAAACAGAATAGAAATGCAAGCATTTCAGAGGAGGCATGGTGTATAGTTAGACTTGGCTTTTGCATGATAAAGTGTAGGTGTTATAATTCAAGTTAATTTTTAATTGAAATAGTTCCATGGGTACTTAAAGTAAACAAATATGTGAATTCCTGTCTCCCTTTCTCTGTAGCCTATTCAGCACATGTATTTTTATATGCACATATAGAATTCTACCTGGTACCACAGGTACACTCTTGTGAGGTGGCTGACTTGGCAGATAGAAATTGTGAGAATAGATCACTCCGCCTAAACGCTGTTGAAACTGAAATTTCAAACTGTGGGTGAGCTTCCTAGTTGAACAACATTATACATAAATCCATGTTCAGTAAAATGAATATTTTTGGATCTGTGGATGATATATATTTCATGGTGAATTTCGATTGGCATATGTATTGCTAATTTTTAATGTCTGTGTGTGTGTGTGTGTGTGTGTGTGTGTGTGTATATATATATATATATAAATATATATATACACACACACACACACACTAAATTTTTTTAAAATATAAAATATATGTGTCTTATTATACACTCCCTAAATTCATTCATATTCATGTATGTGGATTTAGAGTTAACATTTCACAAGATTATTCACGGAAATATTCATCCACCTGAAATACATATTTTTTTCCTAGAAATGAAAAATAACTTCAGTGAATGGTGGATACAAATCCTAATATTTCTACAATAATTGATCCAGTTTGTCATCAATGCAAGTAGATTCCTATGGGACATGATGTGTATTTTGATGTTCATTCTTATTCACCACTGGTATGTTACAATTTCTTCAGTTTATGCACATTATAGGATATATATTTCATCCATACGTTAGTAAAATTATAGCCATTTGTTTCACTTTCAATCATTTTCTGCTTTAGAACACATGTAATCCTCCATGTTTCTTGACTGGTTTTTTCATGAGACTTCATTCCAAACATATTATTTTCGATTTCCATAATCAAATTTGAAGCAAAACTCACACACCCTTCATGATAAACTATAACCCTAATATTACTATTAGATGTATAACTGGTTGGAATGAATGATTGTATATCAATATAAGATTTCTTATATATTTTCAGATATCAAATCAATCCATTATTTAAAGTGGAACCAGTTATATTATTTATTCACACCATTGTCTATTCATGCATTGTCTCTATATTCATAGACACAGAGTACACCTCTTTGTAAACCCAATACTAATTTATACATCTTCAAAATTTTGCTCCCAGTAATGGTGGAAGAAATACTCATGTCATCTGATCTACATATACATTTTATCACAGTAATATTCTGGACACAAAAAGAAATGGTCACACTTATGTTTGCACCAAAGCCTAAATGTAAAGTGAACATGGATTACTAAAACCATCCATATCAAGTTTGGCTAATGCTCTCAAAATTCAATCCTATTTGTGACAACATATTTGTTTCTTGCTAAGATTATATATTCAAACTCAACCCTGTTGAAAATATCTAATCCTATCTCTCACTTTATACTTTTCCTGATTTCATAATGTCTCTATTTATATCAGCTTTCCTACATACTTTCCGCAGTTCATCATTGTGACTGACTCTTCAATTGTGTTGACACTTACATTCACACTCTAATCCAAACCCTATTGCTAAGGAACTTTTGTTCCAAATCCTATACTCACTCTTCTTCTTAAACCTACTGACTATCTTCCTAATCCTACCCATTATCCCTTTTTGACTGGATGTTCTCTTATACATTCAATAATCCAAGGTACAGGGTCTAATGCCATTGTATATCGATCTATCTCAGACATCTGTGCAGAACATAATTCAACGCTAAGTATCACAATCAAGGGCCCATCCCCATTCTGCGCTTCAAATCTTACTTAGATTTCTGTTTTCATACATATATTTCACCTATATATACTTATAAATGTCGCAGGTTCCCAGTACCATTATTCGTCCAGCAGAATGATTCCTAATTCAAATTGAACATATTATTAACCCTAACCATACACTGTTCCCTCAATCTAACTTTACAGAAGAGCAGGGACAGAGTTGGTCTTACAATACAGGAATGTAGGGGATCTTCCACCTCCTGAGAACCTCAAGGTCCATGCAGAAATGATCCCTGGAGAAGATGTAGACAACTATGAAGGACCTGAGAGAGCAAAAGTCAGCTTCCATGGAAAACAACCTGGTCAGGATGAAGGGTTGTTTATGAATCAGCCTCTCTCTTCTTAATGTAGAGAAGATGGACCAAACCAGGTTGGTGTGGAGAGCTGTTCCTAGGTGCCTATGGTTGATATACCATTCTACCTTGTGAAAGTGTCACAGAAAGTAGGGGCAGCCTCCATCTCATGGTAGTCTTGGAAGCAACTGTTAGGACAAAGTGGTTACCAAGGCAGTGATCTGATTCAGTTCCTTAAGGAAGTGACCTCACCTCACTTCTTTGTTGATGGAACTCTCTGAACTTGGTATCCAAGAAGCCAGGCACCAAGAGGCAGTCCCAGTCCCAGTGGTCTCACTTGTTTGGACTTACCAAGGACAGAGTCAGTCATTCTTGCTACCTACTGATGTGAGGACGGCCAAAACCAGGAAAGCTCTGAAGAGGGGCTTTTCCTGATAAAGTAGGTAGTGGCTCACTGCTGGCTCCTGACAACTTCACAGAGTTGGCCAAGGAGACCAGATCTGAGACAGGACAGGCCGTTTCATTGGAACATAGTATGGCCCACCAGTCAGAGGACACTCCGGATAGTCACAGACCTACTTGGGGGAAGGAGGTGTCTTTGTGGGTGTGGGTGTGGGTTTGTGGTTTTGTCTCATATTCTGAGAATAGGTAGGAATGGCGGTTTGTTTAGTTTGGAGGGAACTGTTTCTAGTAAGTCATTTGACAAGGCGAGTGTTTCTATGTCTGTTTATACCACTGTGTCCCTGGTTGTAGACATTAGAAAAGAAAATGCATCAATTGGTGAGTCCTGTCTAGTAGAAAGCTTCTCAGCTTTCATCCTGCCCAATTCATGAATGGACTGCAGCTTGACTTATCGATGAGGAACACCTGCTAACTTCTTAAGTTCCTGTTTTCTTCCTGAATTGTGTGCACTCTCCAGAATAGGCTCATAGTTTTGTGTCAAATATATGTACCACCTCAAATCTCTGTGACATGGCCATGTACTGGATAGCTGAAGGGAATAGCGAGCATCTCAGAAAGCTCAGATATCAGTGAGACCAGGAATGCCTCATTGGAAAAACCCTGCTTTGGACATTTTGCTTAGCGATTCTTCTGTTGCCCTGAAAGTCAGGAAGGTCTTTGCATCAGGTGTGTCATGTGGGAGTGTTTTGGTTTTAATTGTGGTCATTTTTGTGGCCGTTGGAAGACATGGCTATGTCCACCTGGGCTTGAACCCTTATGTGATTCCCCTTAGAGACTGAGTTCTGGAACTGACCTCAAAGAAGTATTGCCATGTATTGTGTTGGGATTTTAGGAGGCCACGCATGAGAGTCGCCCTTGGAAACTGAGATCTAGGCCCAGGGAGGCTTTCCAAAGAGCACTGGAAATCTCAGGAAGGACATCACATGATTTTATTCTTAAAGACTTGGCAGCCATCGTTGCAAGTCAAAACACACATGGACCTCACATTGTAGACCTCAAATGCCTGGCTTAATGTGACCTTTTAGACTGTCTTTGGGAAGCCTTGCCTGTTAGAATTCTCCAGAGCTTTCATTGAAATGAGCTTCTTCTCCATTTAATGGTTCCTGAATAAATTGAAACCCACAGTGCCTTCAACTTCATCCATGAAAAATGCCTAGATAAATATCATTAAAGTTTGGAAATTCCCATCACCTGGTGGCACTGGAGAACCTTTAGGTGTCCTATTGCTGATCATGAATGTACCAGACAGTGCCTTGATTGACTGGGTTTCATGAAAATGGTGTAGAACAGAGATGCCAGTAACTTGGAGCCTGATGAGTAGTCGGCCTAGAGCAGTGGTGTGCAGGTGTGTGTTAAAACATCTGTGGTCGGCTGATGTGGATATGCCATTGGCTTTCAAATGCCTTGTGACTGATATGGTGCAGCCCCCATACCCTTGTATGTAAAGGCATCTTGTTATATGGACAGGTTGAAGGGCAATGTTTAGAATCAGATTGCTGTGGTCAAGGGGGCAAGCTATGTGGGATATAAGCCAGGTTGGTGCATTCTCCTGCAGACCCTTACCCACCACACATGACAGAACTCCCTCCATCACTGTGTCCCAGTTGAACTTCTCGTATTTTGTGAAGCAAATACCAAACACCCAGTGCAGCTGCAAGAAACACCACGAAAAGTGGAGGATGACCAAATGGATTCACAGTCCACACTGCAAGACACTTAGCCCCCAGTGGCAACAGTTTACCTATAAAGAGAGAATTCAGCCCTACTGCTTCAGGTTCATAGGAAAAAAAGAAACCATGTCCTCCAGGTCATATAGATGCAGACCCAGCTTTGATGGTCTCACTACAAAGGAAGCTAAAGCTCCTGTCATCAACATATATTTCAGGTGCCCAATCTCAGAGGCAGTTTCTCAAGAAGTCTTTAGGCCAGCAGAGCTCCATGTTTTTGGAGTTTTTACCCTGTCCTTTACTTTTGGAAACTCCTCTACAACCTCGAAGGTTGTGAACTCCTGAGCATTTTCCATTACCGATATGTATTCACAGATTTCTAACTCTTCTCCTCTAATTATGTCTTACTTGGAGTGAAGAAAATGTCAAGGCATTGTTCTGAATGAGAGTGGGAAGATTTTTGGGTAGCACATATTTGCCTACACATTGGATTCATTTTCCAATTTTCCATTCGAAATACTGAATCCCTGACTGTCAGGGGTAGAAGGAATTCTTCTTCAAAGAACAGCCTGACACTTACAAGAAACAGCCCCCAGGAGACATCCTGTCTGGAAGACATCCTGTAGCCATATATGTCCCTGAGACATCCTGTGGCCATCTTTCTTCTAGAAACATCCTGAAGTTATCTCACCTTGTGAAGACATCCAGGAACTGCTGATAAGAGAGCTTTCCCATATCCAGCATATTAATACCCGTGTGTGAACAATAAAATTTTGCAGCTTGATCAGAACTCCTGTGTTGCTCTCATCTCTCATGCCTCTTGTCCCTTCATTCCTCCCCATCTAGGTTCGCTGACCACGTTGATGTGTCCTGCCGGCCGGGACATCTGGCGCCCACCGACTGGGGCTCAAGCCTTTGACTGAGGGGGAACCCCTTCCTCCTGGAAGACTTGGTCAAGAGGAGCTCACGATCGCCTCAGCAGACACCACCAGGAGACATATCCAGGAGGAAGGTGGGCATGATGCACGGTGAGTGACGCACCATGTGACAAGCAGTATCGTCACATGATTTGTTTATTTCAGGCCTCAAGGAGTCCTTCAAGACATGAGGGCACATGTTAAGAAAAAGGACTTAAAATTTTTCTTTTCATACATAGGAGAATTGTGTCCATAGTTTCCTCTTGAAGGGACCATTGATGGCAAAAATGGCTTACAGTAGGAGACTGTTTAAAAGATTATTATGAATCATTTGGCCCAGAAAAAATGCCAGTTCCCACCTTTTCTTACTGGAACTTAATTAATGAAATTCTTAAAAGTTTTCGCTTTGACAATGGTACCTTACAACTTGTCAGGATTGGGGAAGAGATTATGCAAAAGACCTCTCGTCCCCCCTCTGCATGCCCATCATTAGTATAGACATAGAACCTTCTCAGTCTTCCGAGGACCCTGAGAACCTTCCTGGTCCCCCTCAAAATACGACCCTAATTAATAAGGCTCCAATGATTAAAAACAACCTTTATCCAGTTTTAAATCCCAGAGACACATTGACCCCTGGGGAGGACGCTATCTTGGAGAAGGAAGCAGCTCTCTACCATTCAGAACACCCGCGACCTCTCAGGACCCTGCCACAGCCTATAGGATTTACCAAGCGAAGGTGAAAGCACCTATGTAAAACATCTTGCCTTTGAAAATGCCAACCCAGGATGTCAGAATGTTCTTCAAACACATAAGGATAAAGGGAAACTTTCTGAAGTTATTAGACTCTGTGCAGACGTGGGTGCAGCCCATGCCATGGGTCTGGCTTTAGGGACCGCCTTTACCAAGGCCTTTCACAATCCTGGCTCACGTACTTGCTTTACTTGTAAACAACCTGGCCATTTTGCATGTGAGTGTCCCACAGGCAAACAAAGCCTAGGAATAGCGTCTCCTCAAACTGGGGCTTAACCGCCCCCAGCTACCCTTTTCCATAGAAGTGGTAAAGGTCATCACTGGGCCAGTGAGTGTAGATCTAAGACAAATGCCCTCAGACAGCCTATTTCTTCCTACTTCTCGGGAAACTCCCTGCGGGGCCAGCCCCCGGCCACAACATCCCCCACGACAAACACAGGAGCAATAAAGTTTGTTCCCTCCTAAACTCCCAACCTACCACAAAATCCTTCTCCACAATTGCCTCCCTCCAACTAGCCACCCCAGGCAGCACAAAATTGGACCTCTGTGCTGCCACAAATACAATATTAGACCCAATGCAAGGGCCCCAGATAATACCCAATGAAATTATGGGTCCCCCTTCATCTCATACATGTGCCCTTAATCTTGGAAGAGCCTCCACTACCATACAAGGTGTTCAGGTCTTCGTTGGCATTAATGATAATGATTTCACTGGAGAAATAAAAATACTGGCCACTGCTATTAATGGAGTTGCCACCATCCCAGCAGGAACAAGACTTGCACAATTAATTCTCCTTCCCTTGGATTTAGGAGGCATTTCCAAAAACCAAACCTACCTCGGGGGACTGCCTTCTTGGGCTTCTCTGATGTGTATTGGGTTCAGCCCATTTCTCACAATAGACCCACCCTTACCTTACTTACTGAAAGAAAGGAATTCCAAGGAGTTCTAGATATTGGAGCTGATGCCACAATTATTTCTCAAAAATACAAGCCATCAGGTTAGCCCCTCACTCCATCCTTGACTGACCTTAAAGGGATAGGAAAATAAAAAAATCCTCTGGTCAGCTCTAGGTGTATTAGCTGCACTGATAAAGATGGTAATAAGTCAACTGTCACTCCTTTCGTTGATTCTGACCTCCCTGTTAACGTATAGGGAGGAGATATTTTGAGTTATTGGAAGTTATTCTCGCCAGTCCCAATTCCATGGTGACTCATCAAATGCTTCCTATGAATTTTGTTCCTGGTACAGGCCTGGGGATACTGAAACAAGGACTGGTGGAGCCTATACAACCCATACAAAAACAAATACATGTGGACTTGTGTATTCAGATTTTTAGTGTCAGTCCCTGACCCTCCTGTACCCCATGCAGATAAAATTATTTGGGAGACTCAGACCCCTGTGTTGGTGGATCAGTGGCCCCTTACCCAAGAAAAATTGGAGGCTGCCTCCACGTTAGTGCAGGAACAGCTTGCAGCCGGCCATGTAAAGCCCTCAACCTCATCATGGATTACTCCTATTTTTATTATCAAGAAAAAATCAGGCAAGTGGTGCCTTTTACAATATTTGTGTGCCATTAATAAAGTTATGCACCCGATGGGAGCACTACAGCCAGGCATTCCCACACCAGTGGCGATTCCAAAAAACTATTGTAAAATGGTTATTGACTTAAAAGATTGCTTTTTTACCATTCCTTTACATCCTGAGGATAGACCCTATTTTGCCTTTACTCTCCCTCACATTAATTTTCAGGGCCCTATGCAGAGATTTCAATGGAAGGTTCTTCCCCAAGGTATGGCCAACAGCTCTAGTCTTTGCCAAAAACACGTTGCTCAAGCAGTAGACCCTGTGAGAGAGCGATGAGCACAAAATTATATTTTACATTATATGGATGATTTGTTAATTGCTGCACCTAATACCCATGACCTTAATAATTGTTACTTGGACTTTTACAAAACCTCACTACCTTGGGACTACAGATAGCTCCAGATAAGTTTCAAACACAGGACCCTTATACCTATTTGGGCCTTAAACTTCAAGATAATCAGATCCAAATTCCTAAAATACAACTATGTGTGGACCATCTTCACACACTTAATGATTTTCAAATATTACTGGGGGATATTCAATTGCTAGGAACATATTTAAAATTACCCACTTGTGTACTTTTGCCCCTTAATGATATTTTGATAGGTGATTCCCACCCCTCCTCCCCTCAAAAGCTTACTCCAGAGGCATGACATGCATTAAACCAAGCCACAGAAGCCATTGCCCAAAAGTTTGTTACACAAATTTCTTATAACCTTCCTCTGGTTCTGGTTATTTTCCACACTCCTCATACACCCACAGGAATATTTTGGCAGCGAGATCCACATTTTAAAAATAAAGGCTGCCCCTTGCTTTTGGTCCTTGTATCCACCACATCCTCCAAGGTTATTACTGTTTATCTTGCTCAGGTAGCTTCTCTTATTTTTAAAGGTCGTTTGCTTTCTCGACAACATTTTGGCAAAGACCCTGATAATATTTTAATTCCATATACTAAGGACCAAACCCTTACTACAATTTTTACTAGAGACATGGATCAATGGGGTATTGCCCTATCAGGCTTTTTGGGAACAATTCATAACCACATCCCCAATGACCCCGTTTTAAATTTTGTCCAGTTACATTCATTTATTTTTCCCAAAATTACTCAAAAGGCTCCCATTCCTCAAGAACTTACTGTCTTTACAGATGGTTCCAGTAATGGCCGTGCAGTCTTTGTTGTCAATAACAAGCCTACCACCTTTGATACTGTCTATCAGTCAGCTCAGTTTGTGGAATTGTTCACCATAACACAAGTTTTCATAAAGTTTTTTGATAATCTTGTTAATATTTATACAGACAGTGCCTACATTGCTCTTTCTGTGCCCCTGCTGGAGATTTCACCCACCATTATGGCTTCTTCCAATTCCCCCTTTCTGTTTCACCAGCTTCAGCAGCTAATTCAGGCCAGAAAACATGCATTTTCCTTAGGACACATCATGACACACTCTGACCTTCTGAGCCCTCTAACACAAGGTAATGCCCAAGCTGATGCAGCAACACGTTCCATCTTTCCAATTTTTGTTGGCTCCATTCAAAAGGCCATGGAGTTACAAAATCTTCACCATCTAAATTCCCAGAGCCATCTATTACTTTGGAAAATTACCAGGCAACATGCATGAGAAATAGTAAAAGCATGCCCTGGTTGCACTGTCTCCCTCCCCATTCAACACTTGGGAGTTAACCCCCGAGGATTACAGCCCAATCAGGTTTAGCAAATGGATGTTATTCATTTTCCTGAATTTTGAAAAACCAAATATATATACGTTTCTATAGATACCTTCAGCGGCTTTAGTTTTGCATCACCACATTCTGGAGAGGCTACCAAAGATGTCCTTTCTCATCTTGTTTCAGCCTTTTTCGTAATGGGTAAACCAATACATATTAAAACAGATAAATGTCCTGCATATACCAGTGCCAAGTTTAAACAGTTTTGTGCTACCTTGCAATTTTGTCATACTACTGAAATTCCATACAACTCTCAGGGCCAAGGCATGTGGAACTTGCCCAGCTTAGCTTAAAGACTTGGCTATCCCGTCTTAAGGCTTCCGCCCTTGTATTTATCACTCCCAGGGATCGCTTAACCATGCATTATTTGCCCTTATTTTTCTTATCTTAGGCAGTGAAGGCCATTTGGCCACAGACAGACACTGGCATCCTTCGTCCAATTCTGTTCGCTTGCCTGTTATGTGGTGCAATCCCATTACAAATAAATGAAAACGCCCAGATCCTATCCTCATCAGGGGATGAGGCTCAGCTTGTGTTTTGGACCAAGAGCAAGCATCCCCAAGATGGTTACCAGAATGCCTGGTTAAACAGGTAAATTACTTACCTCAACCCAGGGACGGAGGCCCTCCCCGTGAGGACAAATTTTCCTCCATTTCAGATACAGCCAACAATCTGTGCGAGCATCCTGCTTAAGGCACTTCTGCTGAACAGGTTTGAACACGGAGGCCTTGGACCTCCAATTTCCAACATCATGGAGTACCTTTTTGCCCCCCCCCGTGAATGCAAAGGAGGATTTTGGACTGAGGCTCCCACTAGTTGGACCCAGACTGCTGACTGCATGACTAAGGTGACTTACCTCCGTGCCAAGGTTGACCATAATCTCGGAGGAGTTCATCAGCCTAAATGGGTATGTGTTAACAAGCCAAAGATTATTCCCCCTAGTACAAGTAAAGCTCTCCAAAATTGTTCTGCAACTTGTACGCATACCCAGGCGATGCATGTCTCTTGTAATGCGTCGGCTTCACTTTGTGTTAATAAACAGGGAGAAGAATTTTTTGAAGCCTCCCTAACTAAAACTCATGCAGCAGGGGGACCACTATTCATTATACCCCCATTCTCTTTGACCATGGAGGAGATGGCAAATACACCAAGCTACAGTCAGCTGGGTGCCAAGGCACTGTCGGAAAACCTTCCTACTGGCCCATTAAGGCCCCTACAGGGGTCTCTGATGGTGGAGGACCCACTTATTCTGTCAAGCATCCTCAGATAATCAAACTTTTGAAACCCCAAATCCCTGAGCTCACATATCATCCCTTAATGTAGCCTAAATCCCAGTTCCCAGGTTTAGATACCAATACATTAGATATTTTGCAAACTACATTCTCCTAGCTTAATAATTCGAACCCCACCCTTGCTGGTGATTGCTGGCTCTGCATGACAGCAGGGGCAATCATGCCTATGGCAGTTCCTATTAATTCTATCATGGACAATGATAATACATGCCAACCCGGATTTCCCTTTAAAGTACAGCCTATAGGCACTTTTACATTATTTCTTTTAGGCGCGATGCAGAATAATACCTATGATATTGATGTTTGACTTACTTCCTTTGGAAATTGCTCAACAGTATAAAATTATTCCTCACCCACCCCATCTCTTTGTCCCTCCAATGGCACAGTTTTTATGTGTGGAGGAAACTCGGCCTTCCCATGCTTCCAGCGAATTGGACCATTGGTTGTGTTCTTGCTTTATTACTCCCTGATATAACTATTGTCCCAGGAGATGAACCTCTACCAATTTCTAGCCTAGACACTTTAGTCAAAAGACATAGGTGGGCAATACAGGCTTTACCACTCATTGCCAGCCTTGGAATAACAGCTGCTGTGGGCACAGGTACAGTGGCTTAGGCACGGCTATTCACTCTTACCATCGCCTGTCTCAACAACTTATAAATTATGTACAAACTTTATCAGGAACCTTTAAAGATTTGCAGGACCAAATAAATTCCCTGGCAGAAGTGTTCCTTCAAAACAGACGAGGCTTAGATTTGCTGACAGCTAACCAGGGAGGTATTTGCTTAGCCTTAGGGGAACGATGCTGCTTTAATGCCAATAAATCAGGCATAGTACGCATTAAAATTAAGCAGCTTCAAGAAGATCCAGAAAAGAGACAAAGGGAACTATTTGAAAATCCCCTCTGGATTCGGCATAATGGATTTCTACCCTACCTTCTTCCCCTATTAGTCCCTTTGTTGGGTTTACTTTTAATGGTGTCCATAGGCCCCTGCATTATAAAGAGGCTGGTACAATTTATTAAAGAACAGATTAATATTTTGGTTTCTAAGCCCATACAGGTCCACTATCATGGTCTGGAGATGGAAGACAGCACTGCCAACATTTAAAAGAATGTTCAACCCTTCTCACAGGCTTATTAAGTTTACATCCCCACAGATCTCTCTTTCTTACAGAAAACTATAAGTAACAGCCCTGAGCAACCATCTTCTACCCTTGCAATAAGGGTTCGTTGTCCATGGGCCCCTCCGCTTGGGGGAGGACACACCCTTGGAATGAGCACGTTAGGCCATAATAACGGAGGGTCCAGGAAGGACTGCAGGAGGATGGATCCACGGATCCCCAAACACAAGACCTCTGAATGACACGCTCTGGTGCATGGCGGTTGGCATGCTATCCCCTCAAAGACGTCTCCTCCAAAAACATGCCAAAGCCAACACGAAATCTCCTAGGAAAGATGCTCGCTCAAATCAGGAGATATTCTAAGGCATCCTAGAGAAACAGAGCCACTATCACCCCCTAAATCCATGGCCTTTAAGGTATGGTCGAATATTTTATATAACAAAAGGGGAGATGTCAGGGGCTAGAAGGAAGTTCTCCTTCAAAAAATAGACTGACACAAGAAACAGCCCCCTGGGACACAACCTGCCTGGGAGACATCCCACAGCCATCTATCTCCTTTTGACATCCGGCTACCATCTGTCTACCTGAAACATCCTGAGGTTATCTCACCCTGTGAAGACGTCCAGCAACTGCCGATAAGAGAGATTTCCCATCCGCAGCATATAAATACCCTCTGAGAATAATAAAAGTTTGCAGCATGATCAGAACTCCTGTCTTGCTGTCATCTCTCGTGTCTCTTGTCCCTTCATTCCTCCCCAACTAGGATCGACACCCAAGTTGATGTGTCCTGCCAGCCGGGCCATCTGACACTAACCCATACCCTCCTAGACTCTGATGACAAATCCTAATATGATGGAGAAAAATAACCCAAACAGAATAGAAATACAAGCAGTTCAGAGGAGGCATGGTGTATAGTTGCATTTGCCTTTTGCATGATATAGGGTAGGTGTTATAAATCTAGTTAATTTTTAATTGAAATAGTTCTCCATGTGTTTTTAAAGTTAACAAATATGTGAATTCCTGTCTCCCTTTCTCTGTAGCCGAATCAGCACATGTATTTTTATATGCACATATAGAATCCTACCTGGTATCAGATGTACATTCTTGTGAGGTGGCTGACTTGGAAGATACAAATTGTGAGAAGAGATCACTCCTCCTAAACGCTGTTGGAACAGAAAATTCAACCTATGGGTGAGCCTCCTAGTAGAACAACATTATACATAATCCATGTTCAGTAAATTAAATATTTTTGCATCTGTGGATGATATATACTTCATGATGAATTTCGATTGGCATATATATTGCTACATTTTATTGTCTGGGTGTGTGTGTTGTGTGTGTGTGTGGGGGGGGGTATATATATATATATATATATACACTCTCCAAATATTTCAAAATATGAAATATATGTGTCTTACATATACTACCTAAATTCATTCATGTTCATGTATGTGGATTTATAATCAACTTTTCACAATATTATTCTCAGAAATATTCATCCACCTGAATTACATATTTGTTTTCTAGTACTGAAAACTAAATTCAGTGAGTGGTGCATACAATCCTAATATTTCTACAGTAACTGACCCAGTTTAACATCAATGCAACTAGATTCCCCTTGGATATGATGTCTATGTTGAAGTTCATTTTATTCAACACTGGTACATTACTATTTGTTCAGTTTATACACATCATAGGATATATATTTCATCAACAACTTCAATAATTTATAGGAGTTTGATTCACTTTCAATCATTTCCTGATTCAGAACACATGTATTCCTCCAGGTTACTTGATTGTTTTTTCATGAGACTTCTTTCCAAACGCTTTTTTTTTCGATTTCCATAATCATTTTGAAGAAAAACTGACACACTCTTCATGATAAACCATAACCCTAATATTACCATTAGATGTATTTCTGGTTTGAATGAATGATTGCATATAAATATACGATTTTCTGTTTATTTTCAGATATCAATTCAATCGAATATTTAAAGTTGGAACAAGTTATAATATTTAATCACAGTATCGTCTATTCATAAATTATCTCTATGTTCATAGACACAGAGTAAATCTATTTGTAACCCCAATACTAATTTTTTCATCTTCAAAATGTTGCTCCCAGAAATGGTGGAAGAAATACTCATGTCACCTAATCTACATATACATTTTATCACAGTAATATTCTGGACACAAAAAGAAGAGGTCACACTTATGATTGTATCAAAGCCTAAATGAAAAGTGAGCATAGATTACTGAAAACATTCATGTCCAGTGTGCCTAATGCTCTCAAATGTCAATCCTATTGGTGACTACATATTTGTTTCTTCTTAAGACTATATTTTGAACCTCAACCCTGCTGCAAATGTCTAATCCTATCACTCAATTTATACTTTGCCTGATTTCCTAATGTCTCTATTGATGTCTGCTTACCTAAATATTTTCCCCAGTTCACCATTGTGACTGACCCTTCACGTGTGCTGACATTTACATTCACTCTCTACCCGATACACTATTGCTAAAGAACTTTTGGTCCAAATTCTGTACTCAGTCTTCTTCTGAAACTTATCGAATATCTTCCTAATCCTACCGACTATCCCTGTTCTAGTGGATGTTCACTTCTACATTCAATCATCCAAGGTACAAGGTCCTATGCCATTGATTATCGATTTATCTGAAACACCTGTGCAGAACGTATATCAAAGCTAAGTATCCCAATCAATAGTGCAATGCCCTTCTGGGCTTCAAATCTTACCTAGATTTTTGTTTTCATACTTATATTTCACCTATATATTCTTATAAATATCACAGGTTCCCAATACCATTATTCATCAATTAGAATAATTCCTAACCCAAATCAAACCTGTTATTAACCCTAACCATACACTGTTTCCTCAATCTAACTTTACAGAAGAGCAGGGACCAAGTTGGTCTTACAATACAGGAATGTAGAGAATCTTCCACCTGTTGTAAAACTCAAATGTCCATGAAGAAGTGATCCCTGGAGAAGATGTAGGCAGCCATGAAGGACCTGAGAGAGCAAACGTCATCTTCCATTGCAAACAACCTGGTCAGGATGAAGGGTTGTGTCTGAATCAGCCTCTCTGTTCATAATGTAGAGACGATGGACACAAACAGTCCTGTTTGGAGACCTGTTCCTGGGTGCCTATGGTTCATATACCATTCTAACTTGTGAAAGTGTCACAGGAAGTAGGAGAAGCCTCGATCTCATGGGACCCTTGGAAGCAACTGTTAGGACAAAGTGGTTGCCAAAGCAGTGACCTCATTCAGTTCCTGAAGGAAGTGACCTCACCTCACTTCCTTGGTCATGGAACTCTCGGTACTTGGGATCCAGGAAGCAAGGTACCAAGAGCCTGTCCCAGTCCCAGTCCCAGTGGGCTCACTTGTTTGGATTTACCAAGGACAGAGTCAGTCTTTCATGGTACCTACAGATATGAGGATGGCCAACTGCCAGGAAAACTCAGAAGAGGGGCCTTTCCTGAGAAAGCAGATGGTGGCTCACCGCTGGCTCCTGACAAGTTCACAGAGTTGGTGTTTTCCGGGGAACATAAGTTGGCCCACCAGTCAGAAGACACTCTGGATAGTCACAGACATACTTTGTAGAAGGTGGTGCCTCTGTGGTTGTCGGTGTGGGTTTGTGGTTTTGTCTCATGTTCTGAGAATAGGTAGGAAAGGCGGTTTGTTTGGTTTGGAGTGAACTGTTTATAGTAAGTCGTTTGGCAAGCAAGTGTTTCTATGTCTGTGTATCCCACTATGTGCATGGTTTTAGATATTAGAAAACTGAATGCATCAATTGTTGTCTCCTGTCTAGCAGAAAGCTTCCCAGCATTCATCCTGCCGAATTTATGAATGGATTTCAGCTTGCCTGATCGATGGGCAACATGTGCTATCTTCCAAAATTCCTGCATTCTTCATGAATTCTGGCTACTCTCCAGAATAGGCTCATGGTTTTGTGTCCAAGATATGTAGCAGTTCCAAGCCCTGTGACATGGCCATGTACTGGATAGCTGAAGGGAATGTCGAGCATCTCAGAAAACTCAGATATAAGTGTGACCATGATAGTCTCAGTGGAGAAACCCTGCTTTGGGCCTTTTGCTTACCTATTGTTCTGTTGCCCTGAATGTCAGGAAGGTCTTTGCCTCAAGACATCCGTTTGTGAAGCCTGAAGAAAACAGGTTCAAATGGAAATGAATGGACATCACCTGTGGATCTTTGCTTAATTCCTTTGAAAATGGAAGTGTCTGAATCAGCCTCTTGGCCCTGTGTGAGGCCGTGGCTTAGATTCTCAACCCCTGAAGAATCTAAAGAAACATCACATGTGTGCATCCAAAACAAAAATGGCCAAAAGTGCAGTTATTGTGGATGAAGTCTCTCCCCATTCTCTGTGAGGTTCCTGACCTCCATCAAGTTAGAATAGGGATCCTTTGGGCCAAATCATTTCTTCAAAGCCCTAAATTGCTTGAGTTTTCCCGTGACTACAATTCACATAAAGAATCCAAACTGCACAGTCAATACGCCTCAAATTGGAGAAGCAGAGAAGTATTAACAGAAGGCCTATTTGAACACTCCTGGTTCACAGGAATGGTGTCCAGGCCACCCTGAATTTAGGCAAACTAGGGGCAAGAGAGATTATTTAGGAGACTGTCTTGGGCTTCGCCCCTCGTGGAAACTTCCAGCGATAGGTTATGATGAGTGTCTATATAAAAGAACATGAGGGCCATGTGGGATTGTTTTGGTTTTAATTGTGGTTGTTAGTGTGGTGATTGGAAGAGATGACTGGGTCCACCTTGACATGAACTCTGGTGTTTTTCCCCTTAGAGACTGAGTTCTGGAACTGACCTCAGAAAAGTATTGCCATTAATTGTGTTGGGATTTTAGGAGGCCATGCATGAGAGTCGCCCTTGGAAACTGAGATCAAGGCCCAGGGTGGCTTTCAACAGAGCACTGGGAATCACAGCCAAGATATCACATAATTTTCTTCTGAAAGACTTGGCAGCCGTAGTTGAGAGTCAAAAGTCACATGGACCTCACATTGTAGAACTCAATGGGCCTGGCTTCATTTGACCTTTTGGCCATTCTTTGGGAAGCATTGCCTGTGAGATTTCTCCAGAGCTTTCATTGAAATGAGCTTCGTCAACATTAATGGTTCTGGAATGAACTGAAACTCACAGAGCCTCCACCTTCATTGTTGAAATATGGCTAGAAAAATACCATGAAATTTTTGAAATTTCCATGACCAGCTGGCACAGGAGAACCTTTGGATTTCCTGTTGCTGATCATGAGTATAACAGACACTGCCTTGATTGACTGGTTTTAATGAAAATTGTGTAAAACAGAGATGCCAATAAGTTGGAGCCTGATGATTAGTGGGCCTACAGCAGTGGTAGGCAGGTGTGTGATAAAACATCTGTGGTGGGGCCATGTGGATCTGCCATTGGCTTCCAAATGGCTTGTGACTGACATGATGCAGCCAGCAGTCCCTTCTAAGTAAAGGCATCTTGTTATTTGGAGAGGTTTCAGGGCAATGTTCAGAATCGATTTGCTATGGTCAATGGGGCAAGCAATGTGATATAGAAGCATGGTTGGTGCATTCTCCTGCAGAAATTGAAATACCACACGTGACAGAACTCCCTCCTGCACTGTGTCCCAGTTGAACTCCGTGTATTTCATGAAGCAAATACCAAACTCCCATTGTAGCAGCAAGAAACACCATGAAAATTGGAGGATGAACAAATGGCTTCACAGTCCACACAGGGAGACACTTAGAACCCAGTGGCCACAGTTTACCTACAAAGATCAAATTCAGGACTGCTGCCTCATGTTCATTGGAAAATAAGAAACTATGTTTTACAGGTCACATAGGTGCAGACCCAGCTTTGATGATCTCACTACAAAGGAAGCTAAAGCTCCTGATAACAACATGTGTTTCAAGTGCCCAAACTCAGAGGCAATTTCTCAAGAAATCTTTAGGCCAGCAGAGCTCCATGTTTGTGGAGTGTTCACCCTGTCCCTTACTTTTGGAAACTCCTCTACCACCTCCAAGGTAGTGAACTCCTTAGCATATTCCATTCCAGATAAGTATTCACTGATTTTCTAACTCTTCTCCTCTAATTATGTCTTACTTGGGGCGAAGATAATGTCAAGCCATTGTTCTGGAGGAGTGGGAAGATTTTGTGTAGCACATATTTGCATACACATTGGATTCATTTTCCAATTTTCCATTCGAAATACTGAATCCCTGACGCTAACCCCTACCCTACTAGACTCTGACTACTAATCGTAATATGATAGAGAATAAAAACTCAAACAGAATAGAAATACAAGCAGTTCAGAGGAGGCATGGTGTATAGTTGGAATTGCCTTTTGCATTATATAGGTTAGAAGTTATAAATCTAGTCAATTTTTTGTTGAAATAGTTCTCCGTGTGTTTTGAAAGTTAACAAATATGTAAATTCCTGTCTCCCTTTCTCTGTAGCCTATTCAGCACATGTAATTTTATATGCACATATAGAATCGTACCTGGTATCACACGTACATTTTTGTGAGGTGACTAAATGCTGTTGGAACTGAAAATTCAACCTATGGGTAAGCCTCCTAGTTGAACAACATTATACATAAATCCATGTTAAGTATATGAATATTTTTGGGTCTGTGGATGATATGTATTTCATGATGAATTTCAATTGACATATATATTGCTAGTTTTTAATGTCTGTGTGTGTGTGTGTGTGTGTATATATATATATATATATATATATATATATATATATATATACTCTACGGATTTTTCAAAATATGAAATATTTGTGTCTTATTATGCACTCCCTAAATTCATTCATATTCATGTATGTGGATTTACAATCCACTTTTTAAAAAATTATTCTCAGAAATATTCATCCACCTGAAATACATATTTTTTCCTAGTACTGAAACAGTTTTCAGTAAATGGTGCATCCATATCCTAATATTTCGGCATTGCAAGATGACTGTGAAGACAGTGTATCACACCCAGTGTACCCTGCCACTGCGCAGGTGAATAATGAGTTAGAACGATGAAAAATTATCTTGTTAGGATCTTACAGGAAAATGGGTGTTTACCGAAATCTAGAAGAATGATTTCCACCACCGAGGTCCGGTAATTGAGTCTCAAACACAAGCCACTTGTGCAACCGGAGATCCATTCTGATTGATCCGCGTGACCTGCCCCGTGTCTACAAATGGTGAGGCACCACCGAGAAGCGACCAGCAAGCAGGGAGAAACGTTGCTGCAGATTCTGTGGAATCCTGCTGGCTGAGCATCCACTGAGCCCCCAGCTGAATTTGGGATTTCAGACGGGAAAGTTAGCAGTACATTTCTATCCCCCAAAGTGGAAACTCCACAAAGGAAACCAGCAGCCACCATCTTGGAGAGCTGAAGTAACCACCACCACTCCCAGACAGATTGCAACAATAAAACAGGTGTGTGTTTCTCAGCTCATCTCACATACAGAGGAAAATTCGCATAAAATCTCTCCTAGGCTTTTGGGGGAGGGATAATCAGAGCAAGTCTGCATAAAGACTGGGGGAAAACTAGAGGCACCTGACCTTCATCTCCCCTTCCCATCAGCGGCAAAAATGAAACTTGTCTAGCCAGTGCGGGGCGAGGGGCAAGCGGAAAATATTAAAACAATAGAGTTCCAGGGTTCACAATAGACACCCTCCCCACCCAACAAACGGCAGACCCGGAGAACAGTTTGAGCTGCCGAGAAGCATCACTCAGGAGAAATCTGGTCTAGCAGGAGAAATCAGGACTAGCAGGATAAACCAGGGGACTAGAGGCCAGGCCCTCCTGACTGGGTGGCTGGAGAACGCCAGACCGCTGCCAGTGTGACTGGGCAACTGGAGACCAGCTTCCTGCCGGCGCCAGCCCACCTGCTGACGGCATGTCTTGACGGCTGGAGAACGCTCGCCTGCCGACGACCGAACGCGCAACTGTGTGGCTAGAGATCACCCACCCGCCGGCGACAGCCCATCCGCTGCCCGCGCTACTGGGTGGCTGGAGACTGCCGGCATTCCAGCGACCGGGAGCTGAAACCAACCAGAGACAATCCAGTCCACCCACCCAATTCGGACACTCCGGCAAGGAGCCTGGGGCCCACCACAGCAGAGAGGTGACATCACTGGAGCTCGGCTGTCAGAATTCCTTAACAGCGAAATCCACTTAAGCAGGCATAGTCTAGCAACACAAAGGAGAGAAAACAGAGATATATAAACCCATAACAAATCTATAGAAGAGAGCAGAAACACAGCAATCAAATAGAGCCAGAAAATAACGTGAACATCATGAAAAAACAAGGGGAAAAAAAGGTGTAGAAACAATGAAGGACAACTTAATACTACAGGAGAACCTAGAAGCATCAGAAACAGGGATAGGGAAAAAACTTAAGTCATACCTAACTCAGATGGAAAGGAATAATAGAGAAGACATGAGGCAGCAAGTCCAAGAAATAAAAGTATATTTTGAAAATGAATTTAAACAACCAAATTCAAATGGCAAAGAACAAGGTTTACCAGGAGATAGAGATCTTTAAAAAATCATACAGTAATTCTAGAAATGCAGGAAACTATAAACCAAATTAAAAACTCAAACAAGAATATTTCAAATAGACTAGATCAAGTAGAAGTCAGAACATCAGATAATGAAGACAAAGTTTGTTAACTTGAAAAGAATATAGTCAACACAGAAAACATGCTTAAATCCCATGAGCAACTATTCACGAGATATGGGATGTCATAAAAAAAACAAAATTGGGAGTCATCGGGATAGAAGAAGGCATAGAGATTCAAACCAAATGAATGGACAACATATTAAATGAAATAATTCTAGAAAACATCCCAGAGATGAAAGATGGAATGGATTGCCATATCCTGGAAGCCTACAGGACCTCAAACATTCAAAACCATAATAGACAAACTCCAAGACATATAATTATGAAGATAGCCAACATACAGAACAAGGAGAGAATATTAAAAGCTACGAGAGAAAGTAGGCAGATAACATTCAGGGGTTAACCAATTAGGTTAACAATTGATTTTTCATCACAGACTTTGAAAGCGAGAAGATCTTTGAACAATGTATTTCAAACACTGAAAAATAATGTATTCCAACCAAGAATACTGTATCCAACAAAATTAAGCTTCAGATTTGACAATGAAATTAAGTCTTTCTTGATAAACAAAAGCTAAAAGAATTTGCAGACAGAACACCAGCACTGCAAAGCATTTTGAGCAAAATACTACAAGAAGAGGAATTGAAAAATAGTGCCCAAAACTAACAGCGGGAGGTATCTCAGTAAAGGGGTAAGAAAATAACCAAAAAGTAAAAACTACCCAAATTAAAATAAATAAATAAATAAACATGACTGGAAGTATAAATCATATTTCAATTGTAACCTTAAATGTTAAAAATCTAAACTCACCAATCAAGAGACATAGGCTAGTAACCTGGATCAAAAAAATAAATCCAACAATACGCTGCCTTCAGGAGACTCTTTTGATAGGTAAAGACATACACAGGCTGAAAGTGAAAGGTTGGGAAAAATCATACCACTCACATGGCCCTCGGAAGCAAGCAGGAGTGGCCATACTCATATCATATAAAATCAACTTCAAACCTACGTTAATCAAAAGGGATAAAGTAGGACACTATATATTGTTAAAAGGAACCATCCACCAACAAGACATAACAATTATCAATTGGTATGCACCAAACAATTGAGCTGCAACGCTCATAAAACAAACTCGCCTCAAGTTCAAGAGTCAAATAGACTACAACACAATAATTATGGGTGACTTCAACACACCGCTCTCGCCATTAGACAGATCCTCTATAAAAAACTGAATAAAGAAACTATACAATTCAACAGCACAATCAATAACCTTGACTTAACCGACATATATAGAATATATCAACCATCATCAAGTGGATACACTTTATTCTCAGCAGCACATGGATCCTACTCCAAGTTAGAAATATATTATGCCATTGGGCAACTCTTAGTAAATATAAAGGCGTGGAGATAATACCATGCACCATATCTGATCATAATGGAATGAAACTGGAAATCAATGAGAATAGAAGGAAGGAAAAATCCTACATCACATGTAAAATGAACAATATTCTACTGAATGATCAATGGGTTACGGAAGACATAAAGGAGGAGATAAAAAAATTCTTAGAATCAAATGACAATACAGACACAACATACTGGAATCTATGGGACACAAAGAAAGCAGTTTTAAGAGGGAAATTCATTTCTTGGAGTTCTTTCCTCAAAAAAAGAATAAAACAAAAAATAAATAAACTCACAGTACACATCAAAAACCTAGAAAAGGAAGAGCAAAACAACAGCAAATGTAGTAGAAGACAAGAAATAATTAAAATTAGAGCAGAAATCAACGAAACTGAAACAAAAAAAAAACATTGAAAAAATTGATAAAACTAAAAGTTGATTCTTTGAAAAAATAAATAAGATTTACAGGCCCTTAGCCATGCTAAGGATGAGAAGAAGAGAGGGAACTCAAATTACTAACATACGGAATGAAAAAGGCAATATCACAACAGACAGTACACAAATACAGAAGATAATTAGAAAGTATTTTGAAATCCTATATTCCAATAAAATAGAAGATATTTATAATATCGATAAATTTCTTAAGTCATACGATCTGCCCATATTCAGTCAAGAAGACACACACAATTTTAACAGACCAAAAACAAAGAAAGAAATGGAAGAAGCCATCAAAAGACTACCAATCAAAAAAAGCCCTGTACCTGATGGGTATACAGCGGAGTTCAACAAAACCTTCGAAGAAGAATTAATACCAATACTATTCAAGCTATATCAAGAAATGGAATAATAAGGAGCTCTTCCAAATTCATTCTCGGAGTCCAAAATCACCCTGATCCCAAAACCAGACAAAGACACTTCAAAAAAGAAAACTACAGACCAACATCTCTAATGAAGTTGGATGCAAAAATTCTCAATAAAATCCGTGTGAATTGAATACAAAAACATATCAAAATAGTTGTGCACCATGATCAAGTAGGATTCATCCCTGGAATGCAAGGCTGGTTCAATATACGGAAATCAATAAATGCTATTCACCACATCAATAGACTTAAAGACAAGAACCATATGATCATCTCGATAGATGTAGAAAAACATTCAACAAAGTTCAGCATCCCTTTATGTTCGAAACACTAGAAAAACTAGGGATAACAGGAACTTACCTCAACATTGTAAAAGCTATATATGCTAAACCTCAGGCTAGGATCATCCTAAATGGAGAAAACTGAAGGCATTCCCTCTGAAATCTGGAACAAGACAGGGATGCCCTCTATCACCACTTCTATTCAATTTAGTTCTTGAAATACTAGCCAGAGCAATTAGACAGACAAATGAAATTAAAGGCATAAAAATAGGAAAAGAAGAACTTGAATTATCGCTATTTGTGGATGACATGGTAATATATTTAACAGACCCAAAAGGGTCTACAAAGAAACTGCTAGAGTTAATAAATGAAGGATATAAAACCAACACGCATAAATCAAAGGCATTCCTGTATATCAGCAACAAAACTTCTGAAATGGAAATGAGGAAAACCACTCCATTCAAAATATCCTCAAAGAAAATAAGATACTTGGAAATCAACCTAACAAAAGAGGTGAAAACCACAGAACCCTAAAGAGAGAGATAGAAAAAGATCTTAGAAGATGGAAAAATGTACCCTGTTCATGGATAGGCAGAACTAAATTCATCAAAATGGCGAAATTACCCAAAGTTCTATACAGGTTTAAAGCAATGCCAATCAAAATCCCAACGGCATTTCTTGTAGAAATGATAAAGCAATCATGAAATTCATATGGAAAAACAAAAGACACAGAGTAGCAAAAGGAATTCTAAGCAGGAAGTGTGAATCGGGAGGTATAGCGATACTAGAGTTCAAACTTTACTACAAAGCAAGAGTAACAAAAACAGTGTGGTACTGGTACCAAAACAGGCAGGTGGACCAATGGTATAGAATAGAGGACAGAGAAACCAATCCACAAAATTACAACTTTCTCATATTTGATAAAGTGGCTATAAACATGCAATGGATGAAGGATAGCATCTTCAACAAATGGTGCAGGGAAAATTAGAAATCCATGTGCAACAAAATGAAACTGAATCCCGTTCTCTCACCATGTACAAAAGTTAACTCAAAATAGATCAAGGAGCTAGATATCAAATCAGAGACACTGCGTCTCATAGAAGAAAAAGTTGGCTATGATCTATATACTGTGGGGTCGGGCTCCAAATTCTTTAATAAGACATCAATAGCCCAAGAGTTAATAACAAGAATAAACAAATGGGACTTACTTAAACTAAAAAGTTTTTTCTCAAGAAGAGAAACAATAAGAGAGGTAAATAGAGAGCCTACATCCTGGGAACAAATTTTTACCCCTCACACTTCAGATAGAGCCCTAATATCCAAAATATACAAAGAACTCAAAATATTAAACAATAAGATAACAAATAACCCAATCAACAAATGGGCCAAGGACCTAAACAGACACTTCACAGAGGAGGACATACAATCAATCAACAAGTACATGAAAAAATGCTCACCATCTCTAGCAGTCTGAGAAATGCAAATCAAAACCACCCTAAGATACCATCTGACTCCAGTAAGATCAGCAGCCATTATGAAGTTAAACAACAATAAGTGTTGGCGAGGATTTGGGGAAAAGGATACACTTGTACACTGCTGGTGGGACTGCAAATTGGTGAGGCCAATTTTGAAAGAAGTATGGATATTCCTGGAAAAGCTGGAAATGGATCCACCATTTGACCCAGCTATCACCCTTCTTGGAATGTTCTCTGAGGATCTTAAAAGAGCGTACTATAGGGATACTGCCACATCAATGATCATAGCAGCACAATTCACAATAGCTAGACTGTGGAACCAACTTAGATGCCCTTCAATAGATTAATAGATAAAAAAAATGTTGCATCTATACACAATGGAGTATTACACAGCACAAAAAATGACAAAATCATAGAATTTGCAGGGAAATGGATGGCATTAGAGCATATTATGCTAAGCGAAGCTAACCAATCCTTAAAAAACAAATGCCAAATGTCTTCTCTGTTATAAAGAGAGCAAATAAGAACAGAACAGGGAGGAAGAGCATGAGGAAAAGATTAACATTAAACAAAGACGAATGGGGGGAGAGAAAGGGAGAGAGAAGGGAAAGCTTATGAAAATTGTAGGAAACTCTCAATGTTACACAAAATTGCATATAAGATGTTGTGAGGGGAAGTGAGGGGGAAACAATGGAGAGAATTGAACAATAGCAGATGAGGTAGAGAGGGAAGATGGGAGGGGAGGAGAGGGTGGATAGTAGGGGATAGGAAAGGTAGCAGAATACAACAGTCACTAATATGCCATTATGTAAAAATGTGAATGTGTAACTGATGTGATTCTACAATTCGTATTTGGGGAAAAAATGGGAGTTCATAACCCAATTGAGTCAAATGTATGAAAGATGATATATCGTGAGCTTTGTAATGTTTTGAACAACCAATAAAAATAAATAAATAAATAAAGGTTTAAAATTTAGTGGGAAGAAATCAGCTAAAAATGGGTTCAGATGTATTCATTTTGCTATACAGAAACTTTGTTTTGTGAATATCACAAATTTATTTTACCAGAAAATGCACATAAATTGAGATTAAAGGATAATTCACCTAACTTCATGAAAAATTCATAGCATTTTCTACACTTTTCATATTTCATTTTTTTCGTGAATATTTTGTCATGGACAAGGTCTAGTCTTAGGCTATTCTTCCAGAATACTACCTCATCTGACAAGTTCGTACAATGTGTTGGATTGTTCTTTTCATCTTTTATTTAATAGTTTCTAGCTGATAATGTGTATTTTTTCTTATCTTTATTTGGACATACAAACCTAACTATATCTTTGCATTTTATGTTTTACTGGGGAAGAGACTCATCAAAAGCTCTTTGTTATATGTATCAACAATCAAACATCTAGAGCATACAATTATTCTTAATTTTGCATGAAAATAAATTTGTACCATTTTTCTTATAAAGATGTAGTATTATTAATAATGTCCCCACTGTAATAAGTAACTACTTACAAGAAGAATTAAACAATTGACTTTATATCAATTATGAACATGAAAACTACTAAAATAAGTATTTGCAATTAATACACAATTGATAGAAATTGAAATCACAAGAAAGCCATTTAAAATGTCAGTGCATATGGTCATTAAATAATAGGTTGTTCAAATAAAATTTCTCTAATTCATAAGAGTTAATATGCCACATTACAGCTTAATGTGATATAAAACTTTAAATTATCAGTATTGATAAATAAGAATGATACCTGTTTACTTAAATATGTTTATTTGATTTTCACTGTAAGATGTTAATTATGGAAGAATTGAGAATTAAGAAAGACTTGGTCTATATTATTTCTAACAGGAAAATCAAAGTACTTTTGAATATATATTTATATATATATATATATATATATATATATATATATATATAATATATATATATATATAATATATGTAATGCATATGCATGAATATAGATACATATGTATAATAAATGTATTGTAATATATCTATCAGGTGATTATAATTTTTAAATTTTCTCAAGAAAAAGAATGACTATAAAAAACAGTCTTAAATTTAAATTTCATAGCATACTACTGTTTGTAATGACATGAGAGAAAAATAGATATGGAGGGGAAACCAAAAAGGAAGGGAGAGAAGGGGGAAAATGAGGAAGAAAGTGAGTAAAGAAGAGGGACATGAGTGTATGATGTTAAGATAGAAGTGGAGGGGCTGGGTTTGTGGCTCAGAGATAACATGCTTTTCTAGCATGTGTGAGGCACATGGTTCTATTCTCAGCACCACATACAAATAAACAAAATGAAGGTCAATCAACAACTGAAAAAATAAAAAAAGAAAAAAGAAGAAATATTACAAAAATTCCAAGCTTTGATGAATGTTAAATAAAAAAAATATGTTACATAGCCTTATGTAATTTCTAGACTATCCAAAATAGTCACTAAATGTTAGATTATTAGTGCTATAACTAAAAATCCATTGATCTTTCCTCTACATTCTGTGGCATGCTAGTGCTAAAATAAATTGTATTATTAATTCCCCCCCCAAATCCTAATATTTCTACAGTAACTGACCCAGTTGAACATCAATGCAAGTAGACTCTATGAGACATGATGTGTATTTTGACGTTCATTTTTATTCAACACTGGTACATTACTATCTTCAGTTTATGCACATCATAGCATATATGTTTCATCAAAATTTCTCAAATTTATAGGCATTTGTTTCACTTTCAATCACTTCCTGCTTGAGAACACATGTATTCCTCCAAGTTTCATAACTGCTCTTTTCATGAGACTTCTTCCCAAAAACATTATTTTGGATTTCCATTATCACATTTGAAGCAAAACGCACAAACCCGTCACAATAAACCATAACACTAATATTACCATTAGATGTATAACTGGTTGGAATGAATGGTTGTATATCGATATAAGATTTCTTACTTAGTTTCAGATATCAATTCAATCCATTATTTAAAGTGGAACCAGTTATATTATTTATTCACAGTACAGTCTATTCACGAATTATCTCTATATTCATAGACACAGGTACACCTCTTTGTACCCCCAATACTAATTTATACATCCTCAAAATATAGCTCCCAGAAATGGTGGAAGAAATACCCATGTCACCTGATCTCCATATACATTTTATCACAGTAATATTCTGGACACAAAAAGCAAAGGTCACACTTATGATTGTACAAAACCTAAATGGAAAGTGAACATGGATTACTAAAAACATCCATGTCCAGGTTGCCTAATGCTCTCAAATGAATTTTCATTTGAGAGCATTAGGCAACTGGGCACATAGGATGTTTTTAGCTAATCCATGTTCACTTTCCATTTAGGTTTTGTACAATCATAAAGTGTGACTTTGCCTATTTGTAATGTCTCTATTGATATCTGCTTTCCTACATATTTCCCCAGTTAATCATTGTGACTTCCTCATCACATGTGCTGATATTTACATTCACTCTCTTAGTGATACCCTACTTCTAAAGAACTTTTGTTCCAAATCCTACACTCATTCTTCTTCCTAAACCTACCGACAGTCTTCCTAATCCTACCGACTATCACTTTTTGACTGGATGTTCTCTTCTACATTCAATCATCCAAGGTGAAAGGTCCTATGCCATTGTATATCGATTTATCTGAAACATCTGTGCAGAATGTAATTCAACGCTAAGTATCCCAATCAAGGGACAAATGAAGTTCTGGGCTTCAAATCTTACTTAGATTTCTGTTTTCGTACATATATTTCACCTCTATATTCTTATAAATATCACAGGTTCCCAATACCATTATTCATCCAGCAGAATGGTTCCTAACCCATATCGAACATGTTAATAACACTAATCATACACTGTTCCCTCAATCTAACTTTACTGAGGAGCAGCGACAGTGTTGGTCTTACAATACAGGAATGTATGGGATCTTCCACCTGCTGAGAACATCAAAGGTACATGCAGAAATGATCTCTGGAGAAGATGTAGGCAGCTATGAAGGACCTGAGAGAGCAAAAGACATCTCCATGGCAAAGAACCTGGTAGGATGAAGGAATGTGTCTGAATCAGCCTCACTCTTCTTAATGTAGAGTAGACCAAACCAGGCCTGTGTGGAAAGCTCTTCCCAGGTGCGTATGGTTGATATACCATTCTAACATATGAAAGTGTCACAGGAAGTAGGGGCAGCCTCCATCTCATGGGACCCTTGGAAGCAACTGTTAGGACAAAGTGGTTGCCAAGGCAGTTACCTCATTCAGTTCCTGAAAGAAGTGACCACACCTCACTTCCTTGATGATGAAAGTCTCTGAACTTGGGATCCAGGAAGCCAGGCACCCAGAGCCATTACCAATCCCAGTCCCAGTGGTCTCACTTGTTTGAATTTACCAAAGACAGAGTCAGTCTTTCTTCTTACCTGTTAAGGTCTGTAAACAAGTCAGATTGGCACCTGTTATTTTGCCAGAGAAATGTTAGAGTCTGTAAAAAAGTCTGGATGGCGCCTGGCAAAATGCCAGAGGGAGTGGTTTGTGAAGTAACAAAAGCGAGCCATTAAGTGTGGAGATTCCTTATTGTTTGACTGCTGTATCTATTTCATGCTAATTAGATAGGCTGTGTAAAATGTATAAATACCGCTCTTATTCAACAATAATTGGCTTCCACTCCTGCTGCATCAGTCTACCCAAGTTGTTCGTCACCCCCCCGGTTATTTTGCCCAGCCAGCCGGGCTGCGGCACTTACCTACTGATGTGAGGATGGCCAAATGCCAGGGAAGCTCTGAAGATAATTCTTTCCTGATAAAGCAGGTATTGGCTCACCGCTGACTCCTGACTACTTCACAGAGTTAGCAAAGGAAAGCAGATTTGAGACAGGACAAGCAATTTTGGGGAACATAGTATGGCCCACCAGTCAGAGGACACTCTGGATAGTCACAGACCAACTTGGAGGAAAGAGTTGCCTTTGTGGGTGTGGTTGTGGGTTTGTGTATTCCACTGTGTCTGTGGTTATAGACATTAGAAAAGAGAATGCATCAATGGAATTGTTCTGTCTAGTAGAAAGCTTCTCAGCATTCATCCTGCCAAATTTATGAATGGACTACGGCTTTCCTTATGAATGGGCAACACCTGCTATCTTCCTAAGTTCCTGTTTTCTTCCTGAATTCTGGCCACTCTCAAGAATAGGCTCATGGTTTTGTGTAAAAGATATGTACCACCTCCAAACTCTATAACATGGCCTTGTACTGGATAGCTGAAGGGAATGGAGAGGAACTCAGAAAACTCAGATATCAGTGTGACCAGTAAAGTGTCAGTGGAGAAACACTGATTTGGGCCTTTTGTTTACCTATTGTTCCGTTGCCCTGAATGTCTGGAAGGTCTTTGCCTCAGTCCACCCCTTTTTGAAACCTGAAGAAAACAGTTGTCTAATGGAAAATAATGAGCATCACCTGTGGCTCTTTGCTTAATTGCCGTGGAAAGGGATGTGTCTGAATCAGCCTCTTGGACCTGTGTGAGGCTGTGACTTAGATTCTCACCACCTGATGAATCTAAGGAAAGATCTCATGTGTGCATCCAAAACCAAAATGGAAAAAGAGCAGTCTTGTGGATGAAGTCTCTCGCCTTCCTCTGTAAGGTTCCTGACTTCCATCAAGTGAGAATAGGTATCTTTGGTTCAAAAAGTTTTTCAAAGCCCTGCAGAGGCAAGCCCATAGGTGCTTGGATTTTCTCATAACTCCAATTCACATAAAGAATCTAAACCCCACAGACATAAGGCTCAAATTGGAGAAGCAGAGCAGTATTAATGGCAGGCCTAATTGATCACTCCTTGTTCACAGATAGGTTGTCAAGCCACCCTGACATTAGACAAATGAGGGTAGGGAGCATATTTTGGATACTGTCTTCAGCTGCACCCCTCATGGAAACTTCCAGCCAGAGGTTATGATGAGTGTCTATGTGGAAGTAGTTGAGAGCCATGTGGGAGTGTTTTGGTTTTAATTGTGGTCATTTGTTTGGCTGATGGAAGAGATGACTGGGTCCACCTTGGCTTGAACTCTGGTGTGAGTCTTCTTAGAGACTGAGTTCTGGAAATGACTGCAGAGATGTATTGCCATGAATTGTGTTGGGATTTTTGGAGGCCACACATGGTAGTGGCCTTTGGAAACTGAGATCTAGGCCCGGGGGGCTTCCCACAGAGCACTGGGAATCTGAGCCAGAATATCACATGATTTTATTCTGAAAGACTTGACAGCCATAGTTGAGAGTAAAAACACACATGGACCTCACATTGTAGACCTCAATGGGCCTGGCTTCATTTGATCTTTTGGCCACTCTTTGGGAAGTCTTGCCTGTGAGAGTTCTCCAGATCTTTCATTGAAATGGGCTTTCTCACCTTTTAATGTTTCCAGAATGAATTAAATCCCACAGTGCCTCCAACCTCATCCTTGAAAAATGGCTAGATAAACATCATAAAAATTTGAAATTCCCATCACCAGGTGACACTGGATACACTTTGGATTTCATGTTGCTCATCATGAGTGTACCAGACAGTGCCTTGATTGACTGGGTTTCATGAAAATGGTGTAGAACAATGATGCAAATAAGTTAAAGTCTGCTGAGTAGTGGGCCTAGAGCAGTGTTTTGCAGGTCTGTGATAAAACTTCTGTGGTGGGGTCATGTGGATCTGCCAAAAGGCTTGTAACTGACATGGTGCAGCCAGCAGACCCTTGTATGTAAAGGCATCTTGTTGAATGGAGAGGTTTCAGGGCAATGTTCAGAATCAGGTTGCTATGGTCAAGGGGGCAAGCTATGTGGGATAGAAGCCTGGTTGGTGCATTCTCCTGCAGACCCTGACGCACAACATGTGACAGATCTCCCTCCAGCACTGTGACCCAGTTGAATTCCTTGTATTCCTGAAGCCAATACCAAACTCCCAGTGCAGCAGAAAGGACACCATGAAAAGTGGAGGATGACCAAATGGCTTCACAGTCCACACGGGGCCACACTTAGCCCTCAGTGGCAAGAGTTTACTTACAAAGAGAGAATTTAGCCTTGCTGCCTCACGTTCTTTGGAAAATAAGAAACCATGTTCTGCAGGTCACATAGATGGAGACCCAGCTTTGGTGGTCTCACTAGAAAGGAAGCCATAGGTCCTGACTACAACATATACTTCAAGTGGCCAACCTCAGAGGCAGGTTCTCCAGAAGTCTTTAGGCTGGCAGATCTCCATATTTGTGCAGTATTTACCCTGTCCCTTACTTTTGGAAACTCCTCTACCACCTCCAATATTGTGAACTCGTAACCATGTTCCATTCCTGATATGTATTCACAGATTTTCTAAATCTTCTTCTTTTATTTTGTCTTACTTGGGGCAAAGATAGTGTCAAGGTATTGTTGTGAATGAGAGTAGGAAGATTTTGTGTAGCACATATTTGCATACACATTTGATTCATTTTCCTATTTTACATTCAAAATACTGAATCCCTGACACTAACCCATACCCTACTAGACTCTGACTACTAACCCTAATATGGTGGAGAGAAATAATGCAAACAGAAGTGAAATACAAACAGTTCAGAGGAGGCATGGTGTATAGTTGGATTTGCCTTTTGCATGATAAATTGTAGGTGTTATAAATCTAGTCAATTTTTCATTAAAATAGTTCACCATGGGTTTTTGTAGTTAACAAATACGTGAATTCCTGTCTCCCTTTCTCTGTAGCCTATTCATCACATGTATTTTTATATGCCCTTTCTCTGTAGCCTATTCAGCACATGTATTTTTATATGCACATATAGAATCCTACCTGGTATCACACGTACATTTTTGTGACTTGGCTGACTTGGAGATACAAATTGTGAGAAAAGATCACTCCTCCTAAAAGCAGTTGGAACTGAAAATTCAACCTATGTGTGAGCTTCCTAGGAGAACAACATTGTACATAAATCCATGCTCAGTAAAATAAATTATTTTGCATCTGTGGATGTTATATATTTCATGATGAATATTGATTGGCTTATATATTGGTACTTTTTAATATCTCTGTGTGTGTTTTGGGTGTGTGTTTATATATATATATATATATATATATATATATATATATATATATATATATACACTCTCAAGATTTTTCAAAATATGAAATATATGTGTCTTATATACACTACCGAAATTCATTCATGTTCATGTATGTGGATTTATAATAAAAATTTCACAAGATTATTCTCAGAAGTATTCATTTACCTGAACTACATATTTGTTTTCTAGTACTTAAAACTAACTTCAGTGAATGTGCATACAAATACTAATATTTCTACAGTAATTGACCCAGTTTAACATCAATGCAATTAGATTCCTATGGGACATGGTGTGTATTTTGATGTTCATTTTTATTCAACATTGGTTCGTTAATATTTCTTCAGTTCATGCACATCATAGGATATATATTTCATCCACAAATTCACAAATTTATAGGCATTTGTTTCTCTTTCAATCACTTACTGCTTCAGAACACATGTGTTCCTCCAGGTTTCTTGACTGGTCTTTTAATGAGACTTCTTTCCAAACACATTATTTTCGATTTCCATAATCACTTTTGAAGCAAATCTCACACAATCTTTATAATAAAACATAACGCAATTATACAATTAGATGTGTAACTGGTTGGAATGAATGATTGTATATCAATATAAGTTTTTGTGTATATTTTCACATATCAATTCAATCCATTATTTAAAGTGGAAACAGTTATATTATTTATTCACAGTATTGTCAATTCATGCATTAATTCTATATTCATAGACACAGAGTACAAATCTTTGTACCGCCAATAATAATTTATACATCTTCAAAATATTACTCTCAGAAATGGTATAAGAAATACTTATGTCACCCAATCTACATATACATTTTATCACAGTAATATTCGGGACCCAAAATGCAAAGGTCAAACATATGATTGTACCAAAGCCTAAATTGAAAGTGAGCATGGATTACTAAAAACATCCATGTACATGTTGCCTAATGTTCTCAAATGTCAATCCTATTTGTGACAACATATTTTTTTCTTCCTTAGATTATATATTCAAACTCAACCCTGTTGAAAATATCTAATCCTATCACTCACTTTATACTTTTCCTGATTTCTTAATGTCTCTATTGATATCTGCTTACTGACATATTTTCCCCAGTTCATCATTGTGACTGACTCTTCACATGTGCTCACATTTAAATTCACTCTCTATCCGAAACCCTATTGCTGGAGAACTTTTGTCCAAAACCTATACTCACTCTTCTTTCTGAAACTGAATATCTTTCTAATAATTTCAACTATCCCTTTTTGACTAGAAGTTCTCTTCAACATTCCATCATCCAACGTACAAGGTCCTATGCCATTATACTGAATTTATCTGAGACATCTCTGCAGAAAATAATTCAAATCTAAGTATCCCAATCAAGGGCCCAATGCCCTTCTGGGCTTCAAATCTTACCTACATTTCTGTTTTCATACTAATATTTCACCTATATTTTCTTGTAAATATTGCAGCTTCCCAATCATTCCTGCAGAATGATTCCTAACTCATATCGAACATGTTATTCATCCTAACCATACACTGTTCCCTCAATCTAACTTTACAGAAGATTAGAGACAGAGTTGGTCTTTCAATATAGGAATGTAGCAGATCTTCCACATGCTAAGATCCTCAAAGGTCCATACAGAAATGATTCCTGGAGAAGATGTATGCAGCTATGAAGGACCTGAGAGAGAAAAAGTCATCTCCATGTAATGGCTCACCGCTGGCTCCTAATAACCTCACAGAGTTGGCCAAGGAGACCAGATCTGAGACAGGACAGGCCATTTCTGGGAACATAGTATGGCCCACCAGTAAGAGGACACTCCGGATAGTCACAGACCTACTTGGGGGAAGGAGGTGCCTTTGTGGGTTGGGTGTGAGTTTGTGGTCTTGTCTCATTTTCTGAGAATAGGTAGGAAAGGCAGTATGTTCATTTTGGAGTGGATGGTTTCTAGAAAGTCGTTTGACAAGGAGTGTGTTTCTATGTCTGGGTATCCCACTGTGTTCGTGGATGAAGACATTAGAAAGAGCATGCATCAATGGATGTGTTCTGTCTAGTAGAAAGCTTCCCAGCATTCATCCTTCCCAATTTATAGATGGACTTGGCTTGCCTTCTGGATGGGCAACACCTACTGTCTTCCTAAGTTCCTGTTTTCTGCCTAAATTCTGGCCACTAACCATAATAGGCTCATGGTTATGTGTCCAAGATATGTACCACCTCCAAGCTCTGGGACATGGCCATGTACAGGATAGCTGAAGGGAATTGGAGCATCTTAGAAAACTCAGATATCAATGTGACCAGTAAAGTCTCTGTGGAGAAACCCTGCTTTGGGCCTTTTGCATACCTATTCTTCTGTTGCACTGAATAACAGGAAGGTCTTTGATTAGGCCACGCCTTTGTGAAGCCTGAAGAAAACAGTTTTCAAATGGAAATGAATGGGCATCACCTGGGGCTCTTTGCTTAATTGTTTGGAAAGGGATGTGTCTGAATTGGCCACTTGGTCCTGTGTGAGGCTGTGGCTTAGATACTCAGCACCTAATGGACCTAAAGAAAGATCCCATGTGTGCACCCAAATCCAAAATGTCCAAAAAATATTTATTGTGGACTACGTCTCTCGCCTTCCTCTGTAAGGTTCCTGATCTCCATCAAGTGAGAATAGGGATCCTTTGCATCAAATGAGTACTTCAAAGCCTTGCAGAGTCTAGCCCACTGGTGCTTGTGATTACTCATGACTCCAGTTCACATAAAGAATCTAAATCCCACAGTCAGTAAGCCTCAAATTGGAATTGTGGAGCAGTATTAAAGGCAGGGCTCTATGATCATTCCGTGTTCAAAGGAAGGGTGTCCAGGCAACCCTGACTTGTGACAAATGAGGTGCGAGGGTGCTTATTTTGAACACTGTGTTGGTCTGTGCCCCTCATGAAAACCTCAAGCCAGAGGTTATTATTAGTGTCTATATAGAAGAAGATGAGTGCCATGTGGGAGTCTTTTGTTTTTAATTGTGGTCATTTGTGTGGCGGTTGGAAGAGATGTCAGGTTCCACCTGGGCTTGAACTCTGGTGTGATTCCCCTTAGAGACTGAGTTGTGGAACTGTCCTCAGAGAAGTATTGCCATGAATTGTGTTGAGATTTTAGGAGGCCACACATGAGATTCGCCCTTGGAAACTGAGATCTAGGCCCAGGGTGGCTTTCCACAGAGCATAAGTAATCTCAGCCAGGATATCACACGATTTTATTGTTAAAGACTTGGCAGCCATAGTTGAGAGTCATAACACACATGGAGCTCACATTGTAGACCTCAATGAGCCTGGCTTCATGTGACCTTTTGGCCACACTTTGGGAAGCTTTGCCTGTGATAGTTCTTCATTTCTTTCATTCAAATGAGTTTCCTCGCCATTTAATGGTTCCTGAATGATTGGAAACCCACAGTGCCTCCAACTTCATCCTTAAAAAATAGCTAGATAAATACCACCAAATTTTTGAAATTCCCTTGACCAAGTGGCACTGGAGAAACTTTGGATTCCTGTTGCTGATTATGAGTATACCAGACAGTGCCTTGATTGACTTGGTTTCACGAAAATGCTGTAGAACAGAGATGCCAGTAATTTGGAGCCTGCTGAGTAGTTGGCCTAGAGCAGTGGTGGGGAGGTGTCTGAAATAACATCTGTGGTGAGGCCATGTTTATCTGCCATTGGCTTCCAAATGGCTTGTGACTGACATTTTGCATCCAGCAGACCCTTGTATGTAAAAGCATCTTGTTATATGGAGAGGTTTCAGGACAATATTCAGAATCAGGTTGCTATGGTCAATGGGGCAAGCTCTGTGGGAAAGAAGCTTGCTTGGTGCATTCTCCTGCAGACCCTGACCCACTACATGTGACAGAATTCCTTCCAGCACTTTGTCCCAGTGGAACTCCTTGTATTTCAAGAAACAGATACCAAACTCCCAGTGCAGCAGCAAGAAACACCACAAAAAGTGGAAGATGAAAAAATGGCTTTACAGTAAAGACGAGGAGACACTTAGCGCGCAGTGGCTACAGTTTACCTACAAAGAAAAAATTCAGCACTGCTGCCTCATGTTCATTGGGAAATAAGAAACAATGTCCTCCAGGTCACATAGATGCAGACCCAGTTATGATGGTCTAACTAGAACGGAAGCTAAATCTCCTGACAGCAACATATATTTCAAGTGCCCAAACTCAGAGGCAGTTTCTCAAAAGTCTTTAGGCCAGCAGAGCTCCATGTTTGTGGAGTGTTTACCCTGTCCCTTACTTTTGGAAACTCCTATACCACCTCCAAGTATATGAACTCCTGAGCATATTCCATTCCAGATATGTATTCACAGATTTTTGTAAATCATGTCCTCTAATTGTGTCTTACTTTAAGCGAAGATGATGTCAAGGCATTGTTCTGGATGAGAGTGGGAACATTTTTTTGTATCACATATTTGCATAAATATTGAATTTATTTTCCTATTTTCAATTTGAAATACTGAATCCCTGACACTAACCCAAAACCTACTAGACTCTGACTACTAATCCTAATATGATGGAGTAAAATAACCCACACAGAATAGAAATACAACCAGTTCAGAGGAGGCATGGTGTATAGTTGTACTTTCCTTTTGCATGATAAAGGGTTGGTGTTATAAATCTTGTCAATTTGTAGTTAAAATAGTTCTCTATGTGTTTTTAAAGTTAACAAATATGTGAATTCCTGTCTCCCTTTCTCTGTAGCCGATTCAGCACATGCATTTTTATATCCACATATAGAATACTACATGGTATCACACGTACATATTTGTGAGGTAACTGACTTTGCAAATACAAATTGTTAGAAGAAAACACTTCTTCTAAATGCTGTTGGAACTGAAAATTCAACCTATGGGTGAGCTTCCTAGTTGAACAACATAAATCCATATTTAGTAAAATCAATATTTTTGGGTCTGTGGATGATATATATTTCATGGTGAATTTCGATTGCCATACATAATGCTACTTTGTAATGTCTGTATTTAGGTGTGTGTGTGTGTGTGTGTGTGTGTGTGTGTGTGTGTGTTTGTGTGTGTATTCACTCTGCTGATTATTCAAAATATAAAATATATGTGTCTTATTATACACTAACTAAATTCATTCATATTCATGTATTTGGATTTATAATCAACGTTTGAGAAGATTATTCTCAGAAATATTTTTCCACCTGAAATACATGTTTGTTTCCTAGTACTGAAAACTAACTTCAGGGGATCATATTATGGCAGTGATGGGAGTTCATTACCCACCTGTACCGCGTCACTTTGCAGGAGAAGGACGAGTTAGAACGGCTAAAATCTATCTTATTAGAAATTTCCAGGAAAATTGGTGTGCTCCAAAACCTACAGGAAGGATTTCCATTGCACAAGGACCAGCTACGGGGACTCAAACACCAGCAATTTGTCCTCACGGAGGGTCACGCTGCTTATTTAGCAAATCGCCCCACGGCTAGTGTCTGCAATGCGCGCTGGGAAACGACGAGAGAGCAACGCAAAGATATAGCCCTGTGGATTATGCGGGCTCCTGCCAGCTGTGCAATCACTGTGCTCAGTGTTGAGTTGTGGGTTTGAAACGGGGGAAGGAAGCAGTCCAATTCGGTTTTCCACACCGGTGAGACCACAGAGGAAGATAGCGGTCACCATCTTGGAGAGCTGACGTCACCATCCCTGTTGTCGACTCATCACAGCTCATTCAGATACAGAATAGGTAATTTCAGGCTGCCATTCGCCTTCATCTTGCAGACAAATTACTCAGGGTCAGTGCTGAAGAACCCAGGAAAATTGCTTCTTGGATCCTGCTCCTATCAGAACATACACCGAGTCCGGAGCGGCTGAATTCCGGGTCCCGGAACTGCTCTGGCCCAGGGCTAAAGAACCTGCAGAAACTGTTTCTTGGTCTGGGTCCTGCTGAATATTGTAAAGGTAAATGCCAACTGAGCCTTCATAGACAGTGGCAACAGGATTGAGACGGGGCTTGTGAGGGCCGGTCAGGACTCACTCATTGCTTTGGTCACCCGGCAAAGGGAAAGAAATGCTGCCATTCACATGGGATACCAACATGGCAGAGATCTGATGTGATCACAAAGCGGTGGAGGAGATAACTTCATCTATACCAGCGGCGAGAGAAATAGTTGGTCTCCTGGTAAAGAAAGTGAGTCACAAACATCCGAGTCTCTCTCACTTAGTCATCAAGCCAGAGGTGCAGAGCAGAGCTGCCGCCTGTGCCTGGAACAGGCCCAGCGACCCACCGGCGTGGTAGTCATGTCACCCCAATTGGAGTAGGGGCAGAGCAGAGCCGACACCCATGCCTGCAAGGTAGGCAGACGTACGACTGACCGGCAGAACAGGCCTAGCAGCCGGTCAGCATGGTAGACAGATCACCCCAATTGGAGGAGCAGCACAGCCGCCAACCGCACCTGCAATGGAGACTTTTCCACAATATAAGAGCAATATAAATATACAGGGGGAAAATTACAAAAACACAACAGTTTCACCAAGCAGAAAGAAACGCAAGCTGTATGAAAAGACAAGGAAAGAAAGGACCACAAGCAATGCAGGTCAACTCAACTTTAGAAGAGGTAATAGATGCAGCATATGGAATGTCAGATAAAGAATTCAGGATATACATGCTTCAGGTGATCTGGAATCTCAAGGAAGACATTAGACAGCAAAAATCAGTCAATGAAAGATCACTTCGACAATGAATTACATAAAAAAATCCAAGTAGCAAAGATCAACTATACAGGGAGATAGAGGTTATAAAAAACAAACGAACTGAAATCTTAGAAACGCAGGAAGTAATGAACCATCTTAAAAACTCAATTGAGAATACTACCATCAGAGCAGAATACTTAGAAGATAGAACATCAGACAATGAAGACAAAGTATTTCAACTCAAAAAGAACATATACAGCTCAGCAAGACTGTTAAGAAACCATGAGCAAAACTGCAAGAAATATGGGATAACATAAAGAGAATAAACATAAGAGTCATTGGGATACAGGAAAGTATAGAGGTCCAAACCAAAGGAGTGAGCAATCTATTCAATGAAATAATAGGAGAAAAATTCCTAGACTTGAAGAATGAGACAAAATCCCAAATCCTAAAAGTCTACAGGACGCCGAACGTGCAAAATCATAAGAGATCCACACCTAGACACATTGTAATGAAGATACCCTACATACAGAATAAGGAGAGAATTTTAAAAGCTACAAGAGAAAGGAAGCAGATTATAGTTAGTGGTAAACCAACCAGGATAACAGCTGATCTTTCAACACAGACTCTGAAAGCTAGAAGATCCTTTAATAACATATTTCAAACACTGAAAGAAAATGGGTTCCAACCAATTATCATGTATCCAGCGAAATTAAGCTTCAGATGGAAGATGAAATTAAAACCTTCCACGATAAACAAAAGTGAAAAGAATTTGCAGCTAGAAAACCATCTCTTCAAAACATCCTCGGCAAAACATTACAGGAAGTGGAAATGTAAAATACCAATGAAAACCAACAGTGGGAGGTAGGACATTAAAGGGGGGAAAATAATCAAAGAGGAAAACAAACTATGTTTAGTAACATAAATAAACAAATATGGCTGGAAGAACAACCCATATCTCAATAATAACCAAAAATCTTAATGGCTTAAACTCACCAATTAAGAGACACAGGCTAGTAGAATGGATCACAAAACAAGAACCAACAAAATGCTGCCTACAGGAGACGCATTTTATAGGAAAAGACATACATAGACTGAGGGTGATACTTGGAAAAATCATATCACTCTTATGAACTTCGGAAACAAGCAGGAGTGTCCATACTCATATCAAATAAAATAGATTTCAAGCCAAAGTTAATCAAAAGGGATAAAGAAGGACACTACATACTACTCAAGGGAACCATACGCCAACAAGACATAACAATCATAAATATATATGCCACAAACAATGGTGCAGCTTTGTTCATCAAACAAACTCTTCTCAATTTCAAGAGTCTAATAGACCACAATACAGTAATCATGGGAGACATGAACACACCTCTCTCACCACTGGACAGATCTTCCAAACAAAAGTTGAATAAGGAAACTATAGAACTCAATAACACAATTAATAACCTAGACTTAATTGACATATATACAATATACAACCCATCATCAAGAAGTTACACTTTTTCTCAGCAGAACATGGATCCTTCTCAAAAATACATCATATATTATGTCACAGGGCAATTCTTAGACAATAAAAAGGAGTAGAGATAATACCATGCATTTTATCTGATCATAATGGAATGAAATTAAAAATCAACGATAAAAAAAGGAAGGAAAAATCATTCATCACTTGGAGAATGAACAATAGGTTTCTGAATGATCAATGGGTTATAGAAGACATCAAGGAAGAAATTAAAAAATTCTTAGAGATAAATGAAAACACAGACACAATATATCGGAATCTTTGGGACACATTGAAAGCAGTTCCAAGAGGAAAATTCATTGCTTGAGTTCATTCCTTAGAAAAAGAAAAAACCAACAAATAAATGATCTCATACTTCATCTCAAAATCTTAGACAAACAAGAGCAAACAACAGCAAAAGAAGTAGAAGGCAACAAATAATTAAAATCAGAGAAGAAATTAATGAAATCGAAACAAAAGAAACAATTAAAAAAATTGACAAAACAATACATTGGTTTTTTGAAAAAATAAATATAATCGACAGACCCTTAGCCATGCTAACAAAGAGAAGAAGAAAGAGAACTCAAATTACTAGCATATGAAATGAAAAAGGAAATATAACAAGAGACACTTCAGAAATACAGAAGAAAATCAGAAATTATTTTGAATTAATATACTCCAATAAATAGAATATAGTGAAGGCATTGATAAATTTCTTAAGTCATATGATGTGCCCAGATTGAGTCAGGAGGATATAGACAACTTAAACATTCCAATATCAATTGAGGAAATAGAAGAAACCATCAAAATACTACCAACTAAGAAAAGCCCAGGACTGGATGGGTATAGAGCAGAATTATACAAAACCTTTAAAGAAGAACAAAAACCAATACTTTTCAAGGTATTTCAGGAAAAATGCAAAAATCCTCAAAAAAATTCTGGCGAATCAGACACAAAAACATATATATATAAAAAAAAAATGTGCACCATAATCAAGTAGGATTCATTCCTGGGATGCAAGGCTGGTACAATATACGGAAATCAATAAATGTTATTCATCACATCAATAGACTTAAAAATAAGAACCATATGATCATCTCGAGAGATGCGGAAAAAGCATTTGACAAGGTACAGCATCATTACGTTCAAAACTCTAGAAAAACTAGGGATAACAGAATCATACCTCAATATTGTAAAAGCAATCTTTGCTAAGCCTCAGGCTAGCATCATTCTGAATGGAGAACAATTGAAGGCATTCCCCCTAAAATCTGGAGCAAGACAATGATGCCCTCTCTCACCCCTTCTGTTCAACATAGTTATCGAAACACTGGCCAGAGCAATTAGAAAGACTAAAGAAATTAAAGGCATTAAAATAGGAAAAGAAGAACTCCAATTATCGCTATTTGCAAAAGACATGATTCTATACCTAGCAGACCCAAAAGGGTCTACAAAGAAACTGTTAGAGGTAATAAATGAATTCAGCAAAGTGGCAGGATATTAAATCACCACGCATAAATCAAAGGCATTTTTTTATATCAGCGACAAATCCTCTGAAATGGAAATGAGGACAATCACTCCATTCACAATATCATCAAAAAAATAAATAAAATACTTGGGAATCAACCTAACAAAAGAGGTGAAAGACATATACAATGAAAACTACAGAACCCTAAAGAGAGAAATAGAAGAAAATCTTAGAAGATGGAAAAATATACCCTGTTCATGGATAAGCATAACTAACATCATCAAAATGACGATATTACCAAAAGTTCTCTATAGGTTTAATGCAATGCCAATCAAAATCTCAAGGTCATTTCTTGTAGAAATAGATAAAACAATTATGAAATTCATATGGAAAAATAAAAGACCCAGAATAGCAAAAACAGCTCTAAGCAGGAAGTGTGAATCAGGCAGTATACCGATACCAGACCTCAAACTATACTACAGATCAATAGTAACAAAAATAGCATGGTACTGGTGACAAAACAGGCGGGTGGACCAGTGATACAGAATAGAGGACACAGAAACCAATCCACAAAACTACAGCTATCTTATATTTGATAAAGGGACTAAGAGCATGCAATGGAGGAAGGATAGCATCTTCAACAAATGGTGCTGGGAAAACTGGAATTCCATATGTAACAAAATGAAACTGAATCCCCTCCTCTCACCATGCACAAGAGTTAACTCAAAATAGATCTAGGAGGTTGATATCAAATCAGAGACACTGCATCTGGTGGAAGAAAACTTTTGCCACCATCTACATACTGTGGTGTCGGGCTCCAAATTTCTCAATAGGACACCCATAGCACCATAGCACCCATAGCATCCCTAGAATCAACAAATGGGACTTACTCAAACTAAATAGATTTTTCTCAGCAAAAGAAACAATAAGAGAGGTAAATAGGGAGCCTACATCCTTGGAACAAATCTTTACTCCTCACACTTCAGATAGAGCCCTAATATCCAGAGTATACAAAGAACTCAAAAAAATTAAACAATAAGAAAATGAATAACCCAATCAACAAATGGGCCAATGACCTGAACAGACACTTCTCAGAGGAGGACATACAATCAATCAATAAGTACATGAAAAAATGCTCACCATCTCTAGCAGTCAGAGAAAAGCAAAACAAACCCACCCTAAGATACCATCTCACTGCAGTAAGATCGGCAGCCATTATGAAGTCAAACGCCATCATGTGGTGTCGAGGATGTGGGGAAAAGGGCACACCTGTACATTGCTGGTGGGACTGCAAATTAGTGCAGCCAATTTGGAAAGCAGTATGGAGATTTCTTGGAAAGCTGGGAATGGAACCACCATTTGACCTATTCCCCTTCTCGGTCTATTCCCTAAAGAACTAAAAAGAGCATGCTACAGAGATACTGATAAATCGATGTTCATAGCAGCACAATTCACAATTGCAAGACTGTGGAACCAACCTAGATTCCCTTCATTAGATGAATGGATTAAAAATGTGGCATTTATATAGAATGGCTTGTGACTCACAAGGTGCAGCCAGCAGACCCTTATATGTAAAGGCAAATTGTTATATGGTTTGGTTTCAGGTAAATGTTCAGAATCAGGTTGCTATGGACACGGGGGCAAACTATGAGAGATAGAATATTGGATGGTGCATTCTCCTGCAGAACCTGACCATACACACGTGACAGAACTCCCTCCAGCACTGTGTCCCAGTTGAACTCCTTGTATTTCGTGATGCAAATACCAAACTCCCAGTGCAGCAGCAAGAAACACCACGAAAAGTGGAGGATGACCAAATGGCTTCACAGTTCACACGGGGAGACACTTAGGTTCCAGTGTCCACAGTTTACTTAGGAAGAGAGAATTCAGCACTACGGTCTCATGTTCATTGGAAAATAAGAAACCATGTCCTCCAGGTCACATAGATGCAGACCCATCTTTGATGGTCTCACTACAAAGGAAGCTAAAGCTCCATACAACAAAATATATTTCAAGTGCCCAACCTCAGAGGGACTTTCTCAAGAAGTCTTTAGGCCAGCAGAGCTCCATGTGTGTGGACTGTTTAAACTTTCCCTTACTTTTGGAAACTCCTTTACCACCTCCAATTTTTTGAACTACTGAGTATATTTTATTCCACATATGAATTCACAGATTTTCTAACTCTTCTCCTCTAATTGTGTTTTACTAGGGTCGAAGGTAATGACAAGGCATTGTTCTTGATGAGAGTTGGAAGATTTTTGTGTAGCATATGTTTGGGTACACATTGGATTCATTTTCCTATTTTCCATCCAAAATACTGAATCTCTGACACTATGCCATACCCTACTAGACTTTGACGATTAATCCTAATATGGTGAAGAAAAATAACCCAAAGAGAATAGAAATACAAGCAGTTCAGAGGAGGCCTGGTGTATACTAGGTCTTGCCTTTTGCATGATAAAGGGTAGGTATTATAAAAATTGTCAATTTTTAATTGAAATAGTTCTACATGTGTTTTTAAAGGTAACGAATATGTGACTTCCTGTTTCCTTTTCTCTGTAGTCTATTCAGCACATGTGTTTTTATACGCACATATAGAATCCTACCTGGTATCACACATAATTTCTTTTGAGGCTACTGACTTGGAAGATAAAAATTGTGAGTAGAGGTCATTCCTCCTAAACGCTGTTGAAACTGAAAATTCAACCTATGTCAGCTTCCTAGTAGAACTACATTATACATGAATCCATGTTAAGCAAAATGAATATTTTTCGATATGTGGATTATATATATTTCATGATGAAATGCGATTGGCATATATATTGCTACTTTTAATGTCTGTGCATGTGTCTGTGTGTGTGTGTGTGTGTGTGTGTGTGTGTGTGTGTGACTCTCCAAGTTTTTTAAAATATGAAATATATGTGTATTATATACACTCCCTAAATTCATTCATGTTCATGTATGTGGATTTATAATCAACTTTTCAGAAGATTATTCTCAGAAATATTCATCCACCTTGAATACATATTTGTTTCCCATTACTGAAATCTGACTTCAGTTAATGGTTCATACAAATCCTAACATTTCTACATTAACTGACCCAGTTTAACATCAATGCAAGTAGATTCCTATGGGACATGATGTCTATTTTGAACTTCATTTCTATTCAACACTGCTACATTACTATTTCTTCACGTTTAGCCCATCATAGCATATATATTTCATCCACAAGTTCACAAATTTAGAGGCATTTGGTTCACTTTAAATCCCTTCCTGCTTTAGAACACATGTATTCCTCCAGGTTTCTTGACTGGATTTTTTGAGACTTCTTTCCAAACACATTATTTTCGATTTCCATAATCCTTTTGAAGAAAATCAGACACACCCTTCATGATAAACCATAACCTAATATTACCATTAGATGTATAACTGGTTGGAATGAATGATTTTATATCAATATTAGATTTCCTGTATATTTTCAGATATCAATTAAATGAATTATTTAAAGTGGAACCAGTTATATTATTTATTCACAGTATGGTCTATTCATGCATTATCTCTATATTCACAGACACAGCGTACACCTCTTTGTACCCCCAATACTAATTTATACGTCTTCTCAATATTGCTCCCGGAAATGGTGGAAGAAATACTCATGTCACCTGATCTACATATACATTTTATCACAGTAATATTCTTGACAAAACTGCAAAGGTCACACTTATGATTTTACAAAGCCTAAATGGAAAGTGAACATGGATTACTAAAAACATCCATGTCCAGGTTGCCTAATGCTCTCAAATGTCATTCTTTGGTGACTACATATTTGTTTCTTCCTAAGATTATATATTCAAACTCAATCCTGTTGAAAATGTCTAATCCTAACAATCACTTTGTACTTTGCCTAATTTCCTATTGTCTTCCTTGATATTTGCTTTCCTACATTTTTTCCCTAGTTCATCATTGTGAATGACTCTTCACATGTGCTGACATTGGCATTCACTCTCTAATCGAAACCCTGTTGCTAAAGATTTTTTTTTTTTCCAAATTCTATACTCACACTTCTTCCGAAAACTACCGACTGTCTTTCTAATCTTACCGACTATCCCTTTTGGAGTTGATGTTCCCTTCTAAATTCAATCATCCAAGGTACAAAGTCTTATGCCATTGTATATTGATTTATCCAAGAAATCTCTGCTGAAGGTAATTCAATGCTAAGTATCCCAATCAAGGGCCCAATTCCCTTCTGGGCTTCAAATCTTACCTAGATTTCTGTTTTCATACATATATTTCACCTCTATGTTCTTATAAATATAGCAGATTCCCAATATCATTATTCATCCCTCAGAATAATTCCTAACCCAAATTGAACAAGTTATTAATGCTAACCATACACTGTTCCCTCAATCTAACTTTACAGAAGAGCGGGACAGAGTTGGTCTTACAATACAGGAATATAGGGGACCTTCCACCTGCTGAGAACCTCAAAGGTCCATGCAGATATGACCCCTGGAGAAGATGTAGGCAGATAGGAAGGACCAAACAAGGCCTGTGTGGAGAGCTGTTCCCGGGTGCCTATGGTTGATATACCATTCTAACTTGTGAAAGTGTCACATGAAGTAGGGGTAGCCACCAGCACTTGTCCCCGTTGAACTCCTTGTATTTAGTTAAGCAAATACCAAACTCCCAGTGCAGCAGCAAGAAACACCACGAAAATGGAGAATGAACAAATGGCTTCACAGTCCACATGGGGAGACACTTAGCCCCCAGTGGCCACAGTTTACCTACAAAGAGGGAATTCAGTACTGCTGCCATATGTTCATTATAAAATAAGATACCATGTCCTCCAGGTCACATAGATGCACACCCAGCTTTGATGGTCTCACTACAAAAGAAGCTATAGCTCCAGACAACAATATAAATTTAAGTGCCCAACCTCTTAGCCAGTTTCTCAAGAAGTCTTTAGGCCAGCAGAGCTCCATGTTTGTGTTGTGTTTACAATGTCCCTTACTTTGAGAAACTCCTCCACCATATCCAAGGTTGTGAACTCCTGAGAATTTCCCATTCCAGATTGGATTTATTTTGCAATTTTCCATTCTACAGTAACTGACCTAGGTTTACATCAATGCAAGTAGATTCCTATGGAACATGGTGTGTATTTTGAAGTTCATTTTTATTCAACACTGTTACATTACTATTTCTTCAGTTTATGCACATAATAGGATATATATTTATTCCACAATTAGGAAGTTTATAGGCATTTGGTTCACTTTCAATCACTTTCTGCTTCAGAACACATGTATTCCTCCATGTTTCTTGACTGGTCTTCTCATGAGACTTCTTTCCAAACACATTATTTTCTATTTCCGTAATCACTTTTGAAACAAAACTCACACACCCTTCATTATAAACCATAACTCTAAGATTACCATTAGATGTATAACTCTTTGGAATGCAAGATTATTTATCAATATAAGATTTCCTATATATTTTCAGCTAGCAATTCAATCCATTATTTAATTGGAACCAGTTATATTTTTTCCCAGTATGATCTATGTATGCATAATCTCTATATTCATAGACACAGCATACACCTCTTTGTACCCCCAATACTAATTTATACGTCTTCACAATATTGCTCCCGGAAATGGTGGAAGAAATACGCATGCCACCTGATCTACATATACATTTTATTACAGTAATATTCTGGACACCAAATGCAAAGGTCACACTTATTATTGTACCAAAGCCTAAATGGAAAGTGAGCATGGATTACTAAAAACATCCATGTCCACATTGCCTAATTCTCTCAAATGTCAATCCTATTCGTGACTACATATGTGTTTCTTCCTAAGATTATATATTCAACCTGAACCCTTTGAAAAATTCTAATCCTATCACTTTATAGTTTGCCTGATTTTGTAATGTCTCTATTGATATCTGCTTTCCTACATATTTCCCAAGTTCATCATTGTGATTGACTCTTCACAAGTGCTGACAAATATTCACTCTCTAACCAAAACCCTATTGCTAAAGAACTTTTGTTTCAAATACTATACTCACTCTTCTTCCTATACCTACCGACTATCTTCCTAATCCTACCGACTATCCCTGTTTGACTCGATGTTCTCTTGTACATTCAATCATCCAAGGTAGAAGATCCTATGCCATTGATTATAGATTCATCTTAGACATCTGTGCATAACATAATTCAATGCTAATTATCCCAGTCAAGGTCCCAATGCCATTCTGGGCTTCGAATCTAAACTTGATTTCTGTTTTCATAATTATATTTCACCTCTATATTCTTTTAAATATTTTAGGTTCCAAATACCATCATTCATCTAGCAGAATGATTTCTAACCCAAATCAAACATGTGGTTAACCTTAACCATTCACTGTTCCATCAATCTAACTTTACAGAAGAGCAGGGATAGAGTTGTATGAGATCTTTCACCTGATGGAAACCTCAAAGGTACATGCATAAATGATCTCTGAAGAACATGAAGGCAGCTATAAAAGACCTGAGAGAGCAAAAGTCATCTTCAATGGCAAACAACCTGGTCAGGATGAAGGGTTCTGACTGAATCAGCCTCTCTCTTCTTAATGTAGAGAAAATGGACCAAACCCAGCCTGTGTGGGTAGCTGTCCCAGGGCGCCTATGATTGATATACCGTTCTATCTTGTGAAAGTGTAACAGGAAGTAGGGGCAGCCTCCTTCTCATGTGACACTTGGAAGCCACTGGTAGGACAAAGTGGTTGCCAAGGCAGTAACCTCATTCAGTTCCTGAAGGAAGTGACCTCACCTCACTTCCTTGGTGATTAAAATCTCTGAACTTTGGATTCATGAAGCCAGTCACCCATAGCCAGTCCCAGTCCCAGTCCCAGTGGTCACACTTGTTTGGATTTACCAAAGACAGAGTCAGTCTTTCTTGGTAACTACTGATGTGAGGATGGCCAAATGCCAGGAAAGCTTTAAAGAGGAGCCGTTTCTGAGAAACCAGGTAGTGGCTCACCTCTGGCTCCTGACACCTTCACAGAGTTAGCCAAAGAGACCAGATCTGACACAGGTCAGGCCATTTCAGGGGAACATAGTATGGTCCACCAGTCAGAGGACACTCTGGATATTCACAGACCTACTTGAGTTAAGGAGGTGCCTTTGTCGGTGTGGGTGTGAGTTTGTGGTTTTGTCTCATGTTCTGAGAATAGGTAGGAAAGGCAGTTTGTTTGGATTGGAGTGGACTGTTTCTAGTAAGTCGTTAGACAAGGCGAGTGCTTCTATGTCTGTGTTTCCCACTCTGTCCGTGGTTGTAGACATTAAAAAGAGAATGCATCAAGGATGTGTCCTGTCTAGTAGAATGCTTCCCAGCATTCTTCCTGCCCGATTTAGGAATGGACTGTGGCTCGCCTTATGCATGGGAAACACCTACTAATTTTCTAAGTTCCTGTTTTCTTCCTGAATTCCGGCAAACCTCAAGAATAGGCCCATGGTTTTGAGTCCAAGATATGTACCACCTCCAAGCTCTGTGACATGGCCATGTGCTTGATAGCTGTAGGGAATGGGAACATCTTAGAAAACTCAAATATCTGTGTGACCAGTAAACTCTCAGTGGAGAAACCCTGCTTTGGTTCATTTGCATACTTATGGTTATGTTGCCCTGAATGTCAAGAAGGTCTTTGCCTCAGGCCACCCCTTTGTGAAGCCTGAAGAAAACTGTTTTCAAATGAAAATAAATGGGCATAACATGTGGCTCTTTGCTTAATTGCTTTGAATATGGACGTGTCCGAATCAGCCTTTTGGGCCTGTGTGAGGTTGTGGCTTAGATTCTCAGCACATGGTAGATCTAAAGATAGATTCCATTTGTGCAATCAAAACCAAAATGGCAAAAAATCACTCATTGTGGATGAGTCTCTTGCCTTCCTCTGTTAGGTTCTTTACCTCCATCAAGTGTGAATAGGAGTCCTTTAGGTCAAATGAGTTCTTCAAATCCTGCAGAGGTGCTTGTGTTTTCTCAAGATTCCATATCACATAAAGAATCTATACCTGAGAGTCAGTAGGCCTCAAATTGGAGAAGGAGAGCAGTATTAATGGCAGGCCTATTTGATCACTCCTGGTTCACAGGAAGGGTGTCCATGTCACCATCACTTTAGGCAAATGAGGGGCAAGCGACATTATTTTGGACACTCTCTTGGGATGCATCCTGCATGGTAACCTCCAGCCAGAGGTTATGATGAATGTCTATATTTAAGAAGATGAGGGCCATGTGGGTGTCTTTTGGTTTTAATTGTGGTCATTCTTGTGGCAGTTGGAAGAGATGACTGGATCCACCTGGGCTTGAACTCTGGTGTCATTCCCCTTAGAGCCTGAGTTCTGGAACACATATCAAAGAAGAATTGCCATAAATTGTGTGGGGATTTTAAGAGGCCACGCATGAGAGTCGCCCTTGGAAACTGAGATCTATGCCCACGGTGGCTTTCCACAGAGCACTGGGAATCTCAGACAGGATATCACATGATTTAATTCTGAAAGACTTGGCAGCCATATTTGATAGTCAAAAAACACATGGACCTCAATTTTAGACCTCAATGGGCGTGGCTTCATGTGACCTTTTGGCCACTCTTTGGGAAGCCTTGCCTGTGAGAGTTCTAAAGAGCTTTCATTGAAATGATCTTCCTCAACATTGAATGATTCCTGAATGAATTGAAATAAACAGTGCCTCCAACTTCATACTTGAAAATTGGCTAGATAAATACCATGAAATTTTTAAAATTCCAATGACCAGGTGGCACTGAAGAACCTTTGGATGTCCTGTTGCTGATCATGAGTGTACCAGACAGTGCCTTGATTAACAGGCTTTCATGAATATGGTGTAGAACAGAGATGCCAGTAATTTGGAGCCTGCAGAATAGTGGGCCTAGAGCAGAGGTGATTAAGTGTGTGATAAAACATCTGTGGTGGGGTCATGTGGATCTGCCATTGTCTTCCAAATGGCTTGTGACTGACATGGTGCAGCCAGCAGAACATTGTATGTAAACGCATCATGTTATATGGAGAGGTTTAAGGGCAATGTTCAGAATCAGGTTGCTATGGTCACGGAGGCAACCTATGTGGTATACAAGTCCTGTTGGTGCATTCTCCTGCAGTCCCTGACCCACCATATGTGACAGAACTCCCTCCAGGACTGTGGTCAAGTTTAACTCCTTGTATTTCATCAAGCAAATACAAAACTCTCAGTGCAGCAAGAGACACTATAAAAAGTGGAGGATGATAAAATGGCTTCACAGTCCACATGGGGAGACACATAGCCCCCAGTGGCCATAGTTCACCTACAAAGAGAGAATTCAGCACTACTGCTTCATTTTCATTGGAAAATTATAAACCATGTCCTCCAGGTCACAGAGATGCATAAAGACGTTTGATGGTCTTACTAGAAAAAAAGCTAAAGTTCCTGAAAACTACATATATTTCAACTGTCCATCTTAGAGGCAGTTTCTCCAGACGTCTTTAGGCTGGCAAATCTTCATGTTTGTGGAGTTTTTACATTGTCCCTTACTTTTGGAAACTCCTCTACCATCTCCAAGGTTGTGAAATCCGGAGCAGTTTTCATTTCAGGTATGAATTCAAAGATTTTCTAACTCTTTTTCTCTAATTGTGTCTTACTTGGGGTGAAGGTAATGTCAAGTTATTGTTCTAAATGAGAGTGGGAAAATTTTTGTGTAACACTAATTTGCATACACATTGATCCATTTCCAATTTTCCATTCGAAATACTGAATCCCTGACAGTAACTCATACCCTACTATACTCTGACTACTAATCCTAATATGATGAAGAATAATACCCAAATAGAATAAAAATACAAGCAGTTCAGAGGAGGCATGCTGTACAGTTGGACTTTTCTTTTGCATGATTAAGGGTAGGTGTTATAAATCTACTCAATTTTTAATTGAAATAGTCCTCCATGTGTTTATAAAGTTCACAAATATGTGAATTCCTGTCTCCCTTTCTCTGTAGCCTACTCAGCACATGTATTTTTATATGCACATACAGAATCTTACCTGGTATCACACGTACATTTTAATGAGTTGGCTGAATTGGCAGATACAAATTGTGAGAAGAGATCAGTCCTCCTAAACGCTGTGGGAACTGAAAATTCAAACTATGTGTAAGCTTCCCAGTAGAACAATATTATACATAAATCCATGTTCAATATAATAAATATTTTGCATCTTTGAATGATGTATATTACATGATGAATTACGATTAGCATATATATTGATACTTTTTAATGTATATTTGTGTTTATTTAAAAAAAATATATATATATATATATACACTCCAGATTTCTCAAAATATGAAATGTATGTGACTTATACACACTCTGTAAATTCATTCATGTCCATGTATATAAATTTATAATCAACTTTTCAGAAGATAATTCTCAGAAATATTCATCCACCTGAAATACATATTTATTTCCCAGTACTGAAAACTAATTTCAATCAATGGTGTTTACAAATCCTAATATTTCTACAGTAACTGACCCAGTTTAACATCAATGCCAGTAGATTCCTATGGGACATGATGTCTATATTGACCTTCATTTTAATCCAACACTGGTACATTACTATTTCTTCAGTTTTTGCACATCATAGGATATGTATTTCTTCCACAAGTTTAAAATATATAGGAATTTGTTTCACTTTCAAACACTTCTTGCTTCAGAACACATGTATTCCTCCATGTTACTTGACTGGTCTTTTCATGAGACTTCTTTCCAAATACATTATTTTCAATTTCCATAATCAATTTCGAAGCTAAACTCACACACTCTTCATGATGAACCATAACATTAATATTAACATTAGATGTATAAATGGTTGGAATGAATAATTGTATATCAATATAAGATTTCCTCTATATGTTCACGATTCAATTCAATCCATTATTTAAAGTTGGAACCAGTTATGCTTTTTATTCACAGTATTGTCTATTAATGCATTATCTCTATATTAATAGATACAGTGTACTCTTCTTTGTCCCTTCAATACTAATTTATACGTCTTCAAAATATTGCTCCCAGAAATGGTGGAAGAAATACTCATGTCACCTTATCTATATATAGATTTTATCACAGGAATATTCTGGACACAAAAAACGAAGGTCACACTCATGATTGTATCAAAGCCTAAATGCCAAGGGAGCGTGGATTACTAAAAAGAACCATGTCCAGGTTGCCTAATGCTCTCAAATGTAAATCAAATTGGTGACTACATATTTGTTTCTTCCTAAGATTATATATTCAACCTCAACCATGTTGAAAATGTCTAATCCTATCACTCACTTCATACTTTGCCTGATTTGGTAATATCTTTATTGATACCTGCTTTCATACATATTTCCCCCAGTTCATCATTGTGACTGACACTTCACATATGCTGACATTTACATTCACTCTCTACCCGAAACCATATTGCTAAAGAACTTTTGGTCCAAATCCTATACTCATTCTTCTTTCTAAACCTACAGACTATCTTCCTAATGCTACTGACTATAGTTTTTTGACTCGATGTTCTCTTCGACAATCAATTATCCAAGGTATAAGGTCCTATGCCATTGTATATCAATTTATCTGAGACACATGTGCAGAACATAATTCAAACCTAAGTATCGCACTCAAGGGCCCAGTTCCCTTCTGGCTTCCAATCTTACCTAGATTTCTGTTTTTATACTTATATTTTACCTATATATTTTTGTAAATATCACAGGCTCCCAATACCATTATTCATCCGGCAGAAAGATTCCTAACGCAAATCAAACATGTTATTAACCCTAAACATACACTTTTCCCTCAATCTAACTTTACAGAAGAAGAGGGACAGAGTTGGTCTTACAATACAGGAATGTTGGGGATCTTCCACCTGCTGAGAACATCAAAGGTATATGCAGAAATGATCCCCTGAGATGATGAAGGAAGCTATGAAGGACCTGAGATAGCAAAAGACATCTTCCATGGCAAACTATCTGGTCAGGATGAAGGGATGTGTCTGAATCAGCCTCTACCTTCTTAATGTAGAGAAGATGGACCAAACCAGGCCTGTGTGGAGAGCTGTTCTCAGGTACCTATGGTTGGTATACCATTCTAACTGTGAAAGTGTGACAGGAAGTAGGGACAGCCTCCATCTCATGGGACCCTTAGAAGTAACTGTTAGGACAAAGTGGTTGCCAAGTCAGTGACCTCTTTCAGTTCCTGAAGGAAATGACCTCACCTCACTGCCTTGGTGATGGAACTCTCTGGACGTTTGATCCTGGAAGACAGGCACCAAGAGCCAGTCACAGTCCCAGTCCCAGTGGTCTCACTTGTTTTGATTTACCAAGAACAGAGTCAGTCTTTCTTAGTACCTACTGATGTGACGATGGCCAAATGACAGGAAAGCTCTGAAGAGGAGCTTTTCCTGGGAAAGCAGGTAGTGGCTCACCCATGGCTCCTAACAACTTCAAAGTGTTGGCCAAGGAGACCAGATCTGATACAGGACAGGCCATTTTGGGGGAACATACAATGGCCCACCATTCTGAGGACACTCTGGATAGTCACAGACTTACTTGAGCAAAGGAGGTGCCTTTGAGTTTGTGTGTGTGGGTTTGTGGTTTTGTCTCATGTTCTGAGAATAGGTAGGAAAGGCTCTTTGTTTGGATTGGTGTGGACTGTTTCCAGTAAGTCGTTTGACAAGGCGAGTGCTTCTATGTCTGTGTATCCCACTCTGTCCGTGATTGTAGACATTAGAAAAGAGAATGCATCAATGGATGTGTCCTGTCTAGTAGAAAGCTTCCAAGCATTCATCCTGCCCAATTTACAAATGGACTGCAGCTTGTCTTATTGAAGGGCAACATCTGCTCTCAGTAGTTTCTGTTTTCTTCCTGAATTCTGGAAACTCTCCAGAATAGCCTCATGGTTTTGTGTCCAAGATATGTACCACCTCCAAGCTCTGTGAAATGGTGATGTACTGGATAGCTGAAGGGAATGGCGAGAATCTAAGAAAACTCAGATATCAGTGGGACCAGGAAAGTCTCAGTGGAGAAACCCTTCTTTGGGCCTTTTGCTTACCTATTGTTCTGTTGCCCTGAATTTCAGGAACGTCTTTACCTCAGGACACTAATTTGTGAAGCCTGAAGAAAACTGTTTTCAAATGGAAATTAATGGGCATCACCTGTGGCTCTTTGCTTAATTGCTTTGGAAATGGATGTTTCTGAAACAGCCTCTTGGCCCTGTGTGAGGCTGTGGTTAGACACTCAGCACCTTATACATCCCACGTGTTCATCCAAAACCAAAATGGCCAAAAGAGCAGTTTTTGTGGATGAAGTCTCTCCCTACCTCTGTAAGGTTCCTGACCTCTATCAAGTGAGAATAGGGTGCCTTTGGGTCAAATGAGTTCTTCAAAGCCCTTCAGAGGCTAGCCCATAGGTGATTCCAATGATTCCAATTCACATGAAGAATCTAAACCCCACAGTCAGTAGTCCTCAAATTGGAGAAGCAGAGCAGTATTAACGGCAGGCCTATTTGATAAGTCATGGTTCACAGGAAGGTGTTCAGGCCACCCCAACGTTAAGCAAATGAGGGGCAAGGGAGCTTATTTTGGACACTGTCTTGGGCTGTGCCCCTCATGGAAACCTCCAGCCAGAGGTTAAAATGAGTATCTATATGGAAGAAGATGACGGCCATGTGGAAGTGTTCTGGTTTTAATTGTGGTTATTAGTGTGGTTGTTGAAAAATATGACTGGCTCCACCTGGTCTTGAATTCTAGTGTGATTCCCCTTAGAGACTGAGTTCTGGAACTGATCTCAGAGAGGTATTGCCATGAGTTTTGTTGGGATTTTAGGAGGCCATGCATGAGAGTCACCCTTGGAAACTGAGATCTGTGCCCAGGAAGGCTTTCCACAGAGCACAGGGAATCTCAGCCAGGTTATCACATAATTTTTTTCTGAAAGAATTAGCACCCATAGTTGAGAGTCAAAATACGCAAGGATTTTACATTGTAGACCTCAATATGCCTGGCTTTATGTGACCATTTGGCAACTCTTTGGGAAGCCTTGCCTGTGAGAGTCTTCCAGAGCTTTCATTGAAATGGGCTTCCTCACCATTTAATGGTTACTGAATTAAATGAAACCCTCAGTGCCTCCAACTTCAACCTTAAAAAATGGGCTCGATAAATACCATGAAATTTTTGAAATTCCCATTACCAGGTGGCACTGGAAAACCATTGGAGATCCTGTTGCTGATCATGAGTGTACGAGAAAGTGCCTTGATTGACTGGGTTTCACAAAAATGGTGTAGAACAGAGATACCAGTAAGTTGGAACCTGCTGAGTAGTGGGCCTACAGCAAAGGTGGGTAGGTGTGAGATAAACCATCTCTGGTGGTTTCATGTGGATTGGCCATTGGCTTTCAAATGGCTTGTGACTGACATGATGCAGCCAGCAGACCCTTATATGTAAAGGCATCTTGTTATATGGATAGGTTTCTGGGCAATGTTCAGAATCAGGTTGATATGGTCAAGGGGGCAAGCTATGTTGGACATAAGCCTGGTTGGTGCATTCTCCTGGAGACCCTCTCCCACCACACGTGACAGAACTCCCTCCAGCACTGTGTCCCAGTTGAACTCCTTGTATTTCATTAAGCCAATACCAAACTCCCAGTGCAGCAGCAAGAATCACCACGAAAAGTAGAGTATGACCAAATGGCTTCACAGTCCACACGCAGAGACACTTATCCCCCAGTTGCCACAGTTTACCCACAAAGTGAGAATTCAGCACTGCTGCCTCATTTTAATTGGAAAATAAGATACCATGTCCTCCAGGTCACATAGATGTTGACCCAGTTTTGATGGTCTCACTACATAGGATGCTAAAGCTACCGACAACAACATACATTTTAAGTGTCCCAACTCAGAGGCAGTATCTCAAGAAGTCTTTAGGCCTGCAGAGCTCCATATTGTGGAGTGTTTACCTTGTCTTTTACTTTTGGAAACTCATCTACCACCTCCAAGGTTGAACTCCTGAGCATATTCCATTCCGGGTATGTATTCACAGATTTTCTAACTCTTATCCTCTAATTGTGTATTTCTTCCAGTGAGGGTAATATCAAGGGATTGTTTTTAATGTGAGTGGGAAGATTTTTGTGTAGCACATATTTGCAAACACATTGGGTTTACTTTCCTATTTTCCATTTGAAATACTGAATCTCTGACACTAACCCATACCCTACTAGACTCTGACTACTAATCCTTATATGATGGAGAATAGTAACCCAAAAAGAATACAAATACCAGCAATTCAGAGAAGGCATGGTATGTAGTTGGACATCCCTTTTGCATTATATTGTGTAGGAGTTATAAATATAGTTAATGTTTATCGACATAGTTCTCCATGTGTTTTTAAAATTAACAAATATGTGAATTCCTCTCTCCCTTTTTCTGTAGCCTATTAAGCACATGTATTTTTATATGCACAAATAGAATCCTACCTGGTATCACATGTACATTCTTCTGAGGTGGCTGACATGGCAGATAAAAATTGTGAGAAGAGATCACTCCTCTTAACCTCTGTTGGAACAGAAAATTCAACCTATGGGTGAGCTTCCTAGTTGATCAACATTATGCATAAATCCATTTTCAGTAAAATGTATATTTTTGGATAAGTGGATGTTATATATTTAATGATGAATTTCGATTGGCATATATATTGCTACTTTTTAATGTCTCGGTGTGTGTGTTTGTTTGTGTGTGTGTATATATATATATATATATATATATATATATATATATATATACTCTCCCGATTTTTCAAAATATGAAATATATGTGTCTTATTATACACTTCCTAAAATTATTCATATTCATGTATGAGGATTTATAATGAACTTTTCTCAAGATTATTCTCAGAAATATTCATCCACCTGAAATACATATTTGTTTCCTAATACTGAAAACTAACTTCAGTGAATGGTGCATACAAATCATAATATTTTGACATTGCAAGATGGCCGCGAATAGAGAGCATCATACCCAGTGTACCGCGCCACTGCGCAGGTGACTAACGACTAAGAACGACAAAAAACTATCTTGTTAGGAACTTACAGCAAAATGGGGGTGCACTGAAACCTAGAAGAAGGATTTCTAGCACTGAGGTCCGGTAAATGAGTCTCAAACATGAGCCAACTCTGCGACCGGAGATCCTGTCTGACTGATCCGCGCTACCCGTCCAGTGGCTACAGACAGCAGGGCACCACTGAGATGCGATCAATAATCACGGAGAAACGTTGATGCAGATTCTGTGGAATTCTGCCAGTAGAGTCCCCACTGAGCCCTGGGCTGAGTTCAGGGTTTCAGATGGGGAAGGAAGTGGTACAGTTCTAACCCCCACAATAGAAACTCCACGAAGGAAACCAACGGCCACCATCTTGGTGAGCTGAAGTAACGACAGCCACTCCCCTACAGATTGCAACAATAAAATGTTATTATTCTGTTACTGTTACTCAGCTCATCTCCCATACTTCGGGGAATTTGCATCAAATCTCTCCTAGGCTTTCTGGGGGAGAGATTATCAGAGGGAGCCTGCATAAAGATAGGGGAAAACTAGAGGCACCTGACTTTCAACTCCCCCTCCCATCAGTGGTGAAAAAAAACCTGTCTAGCCAGCGCTGAGAGAGGGGCAAGCGGAAAAAAAAAATCAAAACAATAGAGTGCCGGGGTTCCCAATAGCCAACTGTGCAATCAGAGATCCGGGCTGATTGAATCATGCAGCCAGGCCTGCGGTTTCAGATGGCGGGGCACCACCAAGAAGTGACCTGAAGCAGGGAGAAATGTTGTTGCGGATTCTGTGGAATCCTGCCGGCTGAGCTCCCACTGATCCCCGGGCTGAGTTTGGGAATTCAGACAGGGAAGAAAGTGGTATAGTTCTATCCCCCACAAAAGAAACTCCACCAAGGAAACCAGCGGCCACCATCTTTGAGATCTGAAGTAACCACCGCCCCTCTCCAATAGACTGCAACAATAAAACAGATGTGTGTTACTCAGCTCATCTCTCATACAGTGGGGAATTTGCATAAAATGTCTCCTAGGCTTTCCGGGGGAGGGTTAATCAGAGCAAGCCTGCATAAAGACGCAAGAAAAACTAGAGACACCTGACTTTCGACTCCCCCTACCATCAGTGGCCATAACGAAACGTGTATAGCCAGTGCTGGGGGAGGGGCAAGCAGAAAAAATCAAAACAATAGAGTGTCTGGGTTCCCAAAAGACACCCTCCACACCCAACAAACGGCAGGCACAGAGTACAGTTTGAACTGCCGAGAGGCATCACTCAGGGGAAATCTGGTCTAGAAAAAGAAACCAGGACAAGCAGGAGAAACCAAAGGACTAGAAGGCAGGCCCTTGTGACTGGGCTGCTGGAGACCGCAGGCCTGCACGTGACATTCCACCCACTGCCTGAGTTACTGGGGGGCTGAGGCATGCCCGCCCGCCGGCAACCGAGCGTGAGACTGCGTGGCTAGAGATTGCCAACCCAACGGCGACAGCCCACCTGCTGCCCGCGTGACTGGGCGGCTGGAGACCGCCTGCCCGCTGGCGACCAACCGCGCAATTGGGCGGCTGGAGACCGCCCGCCTGCCAGTGACCCAGAGCTGAAACAAACCAGAGACAGTCAAGTCCCACCCCCCAATTCGGACACCTCGGCAAGGAGCCTGGGGCCGGCCAAAGCAGAGAGGTGACATCACTGGAGCTCGGCCTTCGGAATTACTTCCAAGCGGAATCCACTTTAGCAGCATAGTTTACCAACACAAAGGAGAGACAACAGAGATATACAACACCAAAACAAATCTAAAGAATAAAGCAGAAACACAGCAATCAAATAGAGCTGGAAAGTAACGTGAACATCATGAAAAAACAAGGGCAAAAAAGGAGTACAAACAATGCAGGACAACTTAAATCTACAGGAGGACCTTGAAGCATCAGAAACAGGGATAGGGAAAGAACTCAAGGCATACCGAACTCAGATGGAAAGGAATATTAGAGAAGACATGAGGCAGCAAGTCCAAGCAATAAAAGTATATTTTGAAAATGAATTAAACAAACAAATTCAAATGGCAAAGAATGAGCATTACCAGGAGATAGAGATCTTAAAAAAAATATTAAACAGTAATCCTAGAAATGCAGGAAAATATAAACCAAATTAAAAACTCAAACGAGAATATTACAAATAGACTAGATCAAGTAGAAGTCAGAACATCAGATAATGAAGACAAAGTTTATCAACTTGAAAAGAATTGAATAAACACAGAAAAGATGCTTAAATCCCACCAGGAATTTATTCAAAAGATATGGGATGTCATAAAAAAACAAAAAACAAATTTAAGAGTCATCAGGATAGAAGAAGGCATAGAGATTCAAACCAAAGGAATGGACAACATATTAAATGAAATAATTCTATAAAACTTCCCAGAGATGAATGATGGATTGGATTGCCAATTCCTGGAAGCCTACAGGACCCCAAACATTCAAAACCAAAATAGACCAACTCCAAGACATATAATTATGAAGATAGCCAACATACAGAACAAGGAGAGAATATTAAAAGCTATAAGAGAAAGGAGGCAGATTACATTCAGGGGTAAACCAATTAGGTTAACAACTGATTTTTCATCACATTCTTTGAAAGTGAGAAGATCCTGGAACAATGTAATTCAAATGCTGAAAAAAAAAAAAAGATTTCCAACCAAGAATACCATATAAAGAAAAGTTAAGCTTCAGATTTGACAGTGAAATTAAAGTCTTTCACGATAAACAAAAGCTAAAACAATTCTCAGCCAGAAAACCAGCACTGCAAAGCATTTTGTGCAAAATACTACAAGAAGAAGAGTTAAAAAATAGTGCCCAAAACTAACAGTGGGAAGTATCTCAGTAAAGCGGGAGGAAAGTAACCAAAAAAGTAAAAACTATCCAAACTAAAATATAATAAATAAATAAACATGACTGGAAGTACAAATCATATTTCAATTGTAACCTTAAATGTTAATGGCCTAAATTCAGTAATCAAGAGACATGTGCTAGTAACCTGGATCAAAAAAACAAATCCAACAATATTCTGCCTTCAGGAGACTCATATGATAGGAAAAGACATACACAGGCTGAAGGTAAAAGGTTGGGAAAAATCATAACACTCACATGGCCCTCGGAAGCAAGAAAGATTTGCCATACTCATATGGAATAATATCAACTTCAAACCTAAGTTAATCAAAAGGGATAAAGAATGACACTATATTCTGTTAAAAGGAATCATCCACCAACAAGAAAAAAACAATTATCAATTTGTATGCACCAAGCAATGGAGGTGCAACGTTCATAAAACAAACTCTCCTCAAGTTCAAGAGTCAAATAGACTACAACACAATAATTATGGGTGACTTCAACACACCACTCTCGGCATTAGAGAGATCCTCTAGACAAAAACTGAATAAAGAAACTATAGAACTCAACAGCACAATCAATAACCTAGACTTAACCAACATATATAGAATATATCAACCATCATAAAGTGGATACATGTTCTTCTCAGCAGCACATGGATCCTACTCAAAGATACACCATATATTATGCCATAGGGCAATTCTTAGTAAATATAAAGGCATGGAGATTATACCGTGCACCATATCTGATCATAATGGAATGAAACTGGATATCAATGAGAAAAGAAGGAAGGAAAAATCCTACATCACATGGAAAATGAACAACATGCTACTGAATGACCAATGGGTTACAGAAGACATAAAGAAGGAGATAAAAATTCTTAGAGACAAATTACAATACAGACACAACATACCGGAATCTATGGGACACAATGAAAGCAGTTTTAAGAGGGAAATTCATTTCTTGGAGTTCTTTCCTCAAAAAAAGAAAAAAAAACAACAAATAAATGAACTTAAACTACACAACAAAAACCTGGAAAAGGAAGAGCAAAACAACAGCAAATGTAGTAGAAGACAAGAAACAATTAAATTTAGAGCAGAAATCAACGAAATTGAAACAAAAAAAAGTTGAAAAAATTGATAAAACTAAAAGTTGGTTCTTTGAAAAAATAAATAAGATCAACAGGCCCTTAGCCACGCTAAGGAAGAGAAGAAGAAAGAGAATTCAAATTACTAACATGTGGGATAAAAAAGGCAATATCACAACAGACACTACAGAAATATAGAAGATAATTAGAAAGTATTTTGAAACACTATATTCCAATAAAATAGAATATTGTGAAGATATTGATAAATTTCTTAAGTCATACGATCTGCCCAGATTGAATCAGGAAGACACAAACAATTTAAACAGGCCAATAACAAAGGAAGACATAGAAGAAGCAATCAAAAGACTGCCAACCCAAAAAAAGCACTGGACCGGATGGGAATACAGCGGATTTCTACAAAACCTTCAAAGAAGAATTAAAATCAATATTTTTCAAGCTTTTTCAAGAAATAGAAAAAGAAGGAGCTCTTCCAAATTCATTCTATGAGGCCAACATCACCCTGATCCCGAAACCAGACAAAGACACTTCAAAGAAAGAATACTACAGACCAATTTCTCTAATGAACTTGGATGCAAAAATTCTCAATAAAATTCTGACAAATCGAGTACAAAAGCATATCAAAATAATTGTGCACCATCATCAAGGAGGATTCATCCCTGTGATGCAAGGATGGTTCAATATACGAAAATCAATAAATGCCATTCACCACATCAATAGACTTAAAGACAAGAACTATATGATCATCTCGATAGATGCAGAAAAGCATTTGACAAAGTTCTGCATCCATTTATGTTCAAAACTCTATAAAAACTAGGGATAACAGGAACTTACCTCAACATTGTAAAAGCTATATATGCTAAACCTCAGGCTAGCATCATCCTAAATGTAGAAAAAACTGAAGGCATTCCTTCTAAAATCTGGAACAAGACAGGGATGCCCTCTATCACCACTTCTATTCAATTTAGTTCTTGAAATACTAGCCAGAGCAATTAAACAGACAAAAGAAATTAAAGGCATAAAAATAGGAAAAGAAGAATTTAAAGTATCACTATTTGCAGATGACATGATAATATATTTAACAGACACAAAAATGTCTACAAAGAAATGCCTAAAGTTAATAAATGAATTCAGATAAGTGGCAGGATATATAATTAACACGCATAAATCAAATGCATTCCTGTATAACAGAAAAAAAACTTCTGAAATGGAAATGAGGAAAACAACTCTATTCACAACATCCTCAAATAAAATAAGATACTTGGGAATCAACCTAACAAAAGAGGTGAAAGATTTATATAATGAAAACTACAGAAATCTAAAGAAAGAAATAGAAGATGTCAGAAGATGGAAACATGTGCCCTGTTCATGAATAGGCAGAACTAACATCATAAAAATGGCAATATTACGCAAAGTTCTCTACACGTTTAATGCAATGCCAATCAAAATTCCAACGGCATTTCTTGTAGAAATAGATAAATCAATCATGAAATTCATATCGAAAAATAAAAGACCCAGAATAGCAAAAGCAACTGTAAGCAGGAAGTGTGAATCTGGGGGTATAGCGATACCAGAGTTCAAACTGTACTACAAAGCAATAGTAACAAAAACAGCATGGAACTGGTACCGAAAAATGCAGGTGGACCAGTGGTACAGAAGAGAGGACACAGAAACCAATCCACAAAATTACAACTTTCTTATATTTGATAAAGGGGCTAAAAGCATGCAGTGGAGGAAGGATAGCATCTTCAACAAATGGTGCTGGGAAAATTGGAAATCCATATGCAACAAAATGAAACTGAATCCCGTTCTCTCGCCATGCACAAAATTTAACTCAAAATGGATCAAGGATCTAGATATAAAATCAGAGACACTGCGTTTCATAGAAGAAAAAGTTGGCTACGATCTACATACTGTGGGGTCGGGCTCCAAATTTCTTAATAGGACGCTCATAGCCCAAGAGTTCTTAACAAGAATAAAAAAATGAGACTTACTTATACTAAAAAGTTTTTTTTCTCTGCAAGAGAAACAAAAAGGGAAGTAAATAGAGAGCCTACATCCTGGGAACAAATTTTTACCCCTCACACTTCAGATAGAGCCCTAATATCCAGAATATACAAAGAATTCAAAAAAATTATCAATAAGATAACAAATAACCTAATCAACAAATGGGAAAAGGACCTGAAAAGACACTTCACCGAGGAGGACATACAATCAATCAACAAGTACATGAAAAAATGCTCACCATATCTAGCAGTCAGAGAAATGCAAATCAAACCCACCCTAAGATACCATCTCACTCCAGTATGATTGGCAGCCATTATGAAGTCAAACAACAACAAGTGTTTACGAGGATGTGGGGAAAAGGGGACACTTGTACACCGCTGGTGGGACTGCAAATTGGTGAGGCCAACATGGAAAGCAGTATGGGGATTCCTGGGAAAGCTAGGAATGGATCCACCATTTGAACCAGCTATCGCCCTTCTCGGACTATTCCCTGAGGATCTTAAAAGAGTGTACTAAAGGGATACTGCCACATCAATGATCATAGTGGCACAATTCACAATAGCTAGACTGTGTAACCAACATAGATGCAATTCAATAGATGAATGGATAAAAAAAATGTGGCATCTATACACGATGGATGCAGCACTAAAAAATGACAAAATCATAGAATTTGCAGGGAAATGGATGGCATTAGAGCAGATTATGCTAAGAGAAGCTAGCCAATCCTTAAAAAAACAAATGCCAAATGTCTGCTTTGATAAAAATAGGGTAACTAAGAATAGAACAGGGAGGAAGAGCATGAGGAAAAGATTAATATTAAACAAAGACAAGTGGGAGAGAGAAAGGGAGAGAGAAGGGAAAGCATATGGAAATGGTAGGAGACCCTCATTGTTACACAAAATTACATATAAGACGTTGTGAGGGGAAAGGCGGGAACAAGAGAGAGAAGTGAAAAAGCAGATGAGGAAGAGAGGGAAGATAGGATGAAAGGGGAGGGGGGATAGTAGGGGATAATAAAGGTAGCAGAGGACAACAGTCACTAATGTGACATTATGTAAAAATGTGAATGTGTAACTGATGTGATTCTGCAATTCGTATTTGGGGAAAATTGGGAGTTCATAACCCATTTCAGTCAAATGTATGAAAGATGATATATCATGAGCTTTGTAATGTTTTGAAAAACCAATAAAAATAAATAAACAAAGGTTTAAAATTGAGTGGGAAGAAATCAGCTAAAAAGAAGTTGAGATGCATTCATTTTGATAAGCAGAAAGTTTGTTTTGTGTAGTTGTAAATATCACAAATTTATTTTACCAGAAAACTGGCTTTTGAAAATGAACATATATTGAGATTAAAGGATAATCCACCTACCTTCATGAAAAATTCATATCATTTCCTATATTTTTCATATTTTATTTTTTTCGTGAATATTTTGTCATGGACCAGGTCTAGTCTTAGGCTACCTCATCTGACAAGTTCGTACAATGTGTTGGATTGTTCTTTTCATCTTTTATTTGATAGTTTGTAGCTGATAATGTGTATTTTTCCTTATCTTTATTTGGACATACATACCCAACTATATCTTTGCATTTTATGTTTTACTGGGGAAGAGACTCATCAAAAGCTCTTTATTATATGTATCAACAATGAAACATTTAGAGCATGCAATTATTCTTAATTTTGCATGAAAATATCTTTGTACCATTTTTCTTATAAAGATGTAGAATTATTACTGTAATAAGTAACTACTTACAAGAAGAATTAAACAATTGACTTTATATCAATCATGAATATGAAAATTAATAAAATAAGTATTTGGCAATAAATATGCAATTGATAGAAATTAAAATCACAAGAAAGCCATTTAAAATGTCAGTGCATATGGTCCTTAAATAAAAGGTTGTTCAAATAAAATTTCACTAATTCATAAGAGTTAATATGCCATATCACAGCTTAATGTAATATAAAAACTTAAATGATAAGTATTGATAAATAAGAATGATACCTGTTTACTTAAATATGATTATTTGATTTTCACTGTAAGCTGGTAATTCTAGAAGACTTGAAAATTAAGAAAGACTTGGTCTATATTATTTCTAACAGGCTAATCAAAGTACTTTTAAATATATATGTATATATATCATATGTAATACATATGCATGAATATAGATACATATGTATAATAAATGTATTGTAATATATCTATAGGTTATTATAATTATTAAATTTTCTCAAGAAAAAAGAATGACTATAAAAAAATTCTTAAATGTAAATTTCATAGCATATTACTGTTTGTAATGACATGAGAGAAAAACTCCTATGGAGGGAAAATGAAAAAGGAAGAGAGAGAAGGGGGAAAATGAGGAAGAAAGTGAGTAAAGAAGAGGGAGAGGAGTGTTTGATTATAAGATAAATGTGGAGGGTCTGGGTGTCTGGCTCAGTGGTAACATGCTTGGCTAGCATGTGTGAGGCACTGGGTTATATTCTCAGCACCACATATAAATAAATAAAATGAGGTCGATCAACAACTGAAAAAATAAAAAAAAAATAAAAAAGTAGAAATATTACCAAAATTCTAAGTTTTTATGAATGCTAAATAAAAAAAATGTTACATAGCCTTATGTAATTTCTAGACTCCCCAAAATAGTCATTTAATGATAGATTACTAGTGCGATAACTAAAAATCCATTGCTCTTTCCTCGACATTCTGTGGCATGCTAGTGCTAAAATAAATTGTATTATAACACCAAAAAAAATTCTAATATTTCTACAGTAACTGACCCAGTTTAACATAAATGCAAGAAGATTCCTATGGGATATAATTGTATTTTGACGTTCATTTTTATTCAACACTGGTACATTACTATTTGTCCAGTTTATGCACATCATAGTATGTATATTTCATTCACAATTTAGCAAATTTATACGCATTTGTTTTACTTTCAATCACTTCCTGCTTCAGAACACATGTATTCCTCCATGTTTCTTGACTGCTCCTTTCATGAGACTTTTTTCCAAAGACATTATTTTTGATTTCCATTATCATTTTTGAAGCAAAACTCACACACCCGTCATGATAAACCGTAAACCTAATATTACCATTAGATGTAAAACTGGTGGGAATGAATGATTGTATATCAATATAAGATTTCTTGTATACTTTCAAATATCAATTCAATCCATTGTTTTAAGTGGAACCAGTTATATTATTTATTCACAGTATGGTCTATTCATGCATTGTCTCTATATTGATAGACACAGGGTACACCTCTGTGTACCCTCAATAATAATTCGTATATCTTCAAAATTTTGCTCACAGAAATGGCGGAAGAAAGACTCATGTCAACTGATCTACATATACATTTTATCACAGTAATATTCTGGACACAAAATGCAAAGGTCACACTTAGGATTGTCCCGAAGCCTAAATGGAAAGTGAACATGGATTACTAAAAACATCCATGTCTTGGATGCCTAATTCTCTCAAATGTCAATCCTATTGGTGAGTACATATTTGTTTCTTCCCAAGATTATATATTCAACCTCAACCATGTTGAAAATGTCTAATCCTATCACTCACTTTATATTTTGTCTGATTTCCTAATGTCTCTATTGATATCTCTTTTCCTACATATTTTCCCCAGTTCATCATAGTGACTGATTCTTCACATGTGCTGACATTTACATTCACTCTTTATCCGAAACCCTATTGCTAAAGAACTTTTTGTCCAAATACTATACTCACTCTTTTTTCTAAACCTACCGACTATCTACCTAATCCTACCGACTATCCCTTTTTGACTGGATGAAATCTTCAAAAATCAATCATCCAAGGTACAAGGTCCTATGCCATTGTATATTGATTTATCTGAGACATCTGTGCAGAACATAATTCAAAGATAAGTATCCCAATCATGGGCCCAATGCCTTTCTGGTATTCAAATCTTACCTAGATTTCAGTTTTCATAATTACATTTCACCTGTATATTCTTATAAATATTGCAGGTTCCCAATACCATTATTCATCCAACAGAATGATTCCTACCACAAATCGAACATGTTATTAATCCTAACTATACACTTTTCCCTCAATCCAACTTTACAGAAGAGCAGGGACAGAGTTGGTCTTACAATACAGGGGTGTAGGGGACCTTCCACCTGTTGACAACCTCAAAGTTCCATGCAGATATGATCCCTGGAGAAGATGCAGGCAGCTATGAAAGGCCTGAGAGAGCAAACGTCATCTTCCATGGCAAACAACCCGGTCAGGTTAAAAGCATGTGTCTGAATCATCCTCTCTCTTCTTAATGTAGGGAAGATTGCCAAACTAGGCCTGTGTGGAGAGCTGTTCCCAGGTGCCTATTGTTTCTATACCATTCGAACTTGTGAAAGTGTCACAGGAAGTAGGCGCATCCTCCATATTATGAGACCCTAGGATGCAAATGTTAGGACAAAGTGGTTGCAAATGCAGTGACCACATTCAGTTCCTGAAGGAAGTGACCTCACCTCACATCCTTGTTGATGGAACTCTCCGAATTTGGGTTCCAGGAAGCCAGGCATCCAGACCCAGTCCAAGCTCCAGTCACAGTGGTCTCACTTGTTTGGATTTACCAAGGACAGAGTCAGTCTTTTGTGGTACCTAGTGATGTGAGGATGGCCAAATGCCAGGAAAGTTCTGAAGAGGGGCCCTTCCAGAGAAAGAAGTTAGAGGCTCACTGCTGTCTCCTGACAACTTCACAGAGTTGACCCAGGAGACCACATCTGAGACAGGACAGGCCATTTTTGGGGAACATAGTATTGCCCTCCAGTCAGAGGACACTCTGGATAGTTTCAGACCTACTTGGGGGAAGGAGGTGACTTCGTGGGTGTTTGAGTGGGTTTGTGGTTTTTTCTCATGTTCTGAGAATAGTTAGGAAAGGGGGTTTGTTTGGTTTGGAGTGAACTGTTTCTAGTTAGTGCTTTGACAAGGCGAGTGTTTCTATGTCTGTGTATCCCAGTGTGTCCATGGTTGTAGACATTAGAAAAGAGAATGCCTCAATGGGTGTGTCCTGTCAAAGAGAAAACTTCCAAGCATTCATCCTGCCCATTTTATAAATGGACTGTGGCTTGCCTTATCATTGGGCAACACCTATTATTTTCTTACGTTCCTGTATCCTTCCTGAATTCTGGCCACTCTCCAAAATAGGCTCATGGTTTTGTGTACAAGATATGTACCACTTCCAAGCTCTGTGACATGGCCATGTACTGGATAGCTGAAGGGAATGCATCTCAGAAAACTCTGATATCAGTGTGACCAGTAAAGTCTCAGTGGAGAAACCCTGCTTTGGGCCTTTTGATTACCTATTGTTATGTTGCCCTGAATATCAGGAACATCTTTTCCTCAGGCTACTCCTTCCTGAAGCCTGAAGAAAACAGTTTTCACATGGAAATGAATGGGCATTTTACCTTTGTGTTTTACAATAAAACCTTCACAGAGATTAGGCTCTCATTAACTTAAAAATACTTTTAAATTTTATCTAAGTGTAAAAAGTAACATGTAACTGTACATACCTTTTTGATAACAAGTCCAATTATACAACACAAATGATACACATAAATCTCCAACATGTTTTTATTTTAAGCCTAGAATTACCATACAACCTTAGAACATTTCTGTTTTCATACTTATATTTCACTTCTATAGTCTTATAAATATCGCAGGTTCCCAATAACATTATTCATACAGCAGAACAATTCCTAACCCAAATCGAACATGTTATTAACCCTAACCATACACTGTTCCCTCAATCTAACTTTACAGAAGAGCAGGGAAAGAGTTGGTCTTACAATACAGGAATTTAGGGGATCTTCCACCTGCTGAGAACCTCAAACGTCCATGCAGAAATGATCCCTGTAGAAGATGTAGGCAGCTATGAAGGACCTGAGAGAGTAAGAGTCACCTTCCATGGCCAACAACCTGGTCAGGATGAAGGGTTGTGTCTGAATCTGCCTCTCTCTTCTTAATGTAGAGAAGATGGACCAAAACAGGCCAGTGTGGAGAGCTGCTCTGGAGTGCCTATGGATGATATACCATTCTAACTTGTGAAAGTGTCACAGGAAGTAGGGGCAGCCTCCATCTCATGGGGCCTTGGAAGCAACAATTAGGACAATGTGTTTGCCAAGGCAGTGACCTCATTCAGTTCCTGAAGGAAGTGACCTCACCTCACTTCCTTGGTGTTCGATATCTCTGAACATGTGGTCCAGGAAGCCAGGCACCCACACCCAGTCCCAGTCCCAGTCCCAGTGATCTCACTTGTTTGGATTTACCAAGGACAGAGTCAGTCTTTCTTGGTACCTACTGATGTGAGGATGGCCAAATGCCAGTAAAGCTCTGAAGAGGGCCCTTTCCTGAGAAACCAGGTTGTGGCTCACCGCTGGCTCCTGTCAACTTCACAGAGTTGGACAAGGAGAACAGATCTGAGACAGAACAGGCCATTTCATGGAAACATAGTATGGCCCACCAGTCAGAGGACACTGCGGATAGTCACAGACCTACTTGGGGGAAGGAGGTGCATTTGTGGGTGTGGGTGTGTGTTTGTGGTTTTGTCTCATGTTCTGAGAATAGGTAAGAAAGGCAGTTTGTTTTGTTTGGAGTTAATTGATTCTAGTAAGTCGTTTGAAAAGGCAAGTGTTTCTAGGTCTGTGTATCCCACTGTGTCAGGGGTTGTAGACATTAGAAAAGAGAATGCTTCAATGGATGTGTCCTGTCTAGTAGAAAGCTTCCCCGGATTCATACTTCCCATTTATGAATGGACTGTGGCTTGCATTATTGATGGGCAACCCCTGATATCTTCCTAAGTTCCTGTTTTCTTTCTGAATTCTGGCCACTTTCCAGAATAGGCTCATGGTTTTGTGTCCAAGATGTATACCACCACCAAGCTCTGTGACATGGCCATGTACTGGATAGCTGAAGGGAATGGCGAGCAACTCAGAAAACTCAGATATCAGTGTAATCAGGAAAGTCTCAGTGGAGAAATACTGCTTTGGTTACCTATTGTTCTGTTCCCCTCAATGTCAGGAAGGTCTTTGCCTCTGGCCACCCCTTTGGGAAGCCTAAAGAAAACAGTTTTCAAATGGAAATCAATGGGCATCACCTGTGACTCTTTGCTTAATTGCATTGGAAAGGGATATGTCTGAATCAGGCTCTAGGTCCTGTGTTAGGCTTTGGCTTAGATTCTCAGCACATGATGGATGTAAAGAAAATCCCATGTTTGCATCCAAAACTAAATTGGCCAAAAGAGCAGTCATTATGGAAGAAGTCTCTCGCCTTCCCCTGTAAGGTTCCTGACCTCCATCAAGTGAGAATAGGAACCTTTGGATCAAATGAGTTCTTCAAAGCCCTTTAGAGGCTATCCCATAGGTGCTTGGGTTTTCTCCAGAATCCAAATCACATAAAGAATCTATACCTGACAGTCAGTAGGCCTCAAATTGGAGGAGCAAAGCAATATTAATAGCAGGCCTATTTGATCACTCCTGGTTCCCCGGACGAGTGTCCAGGACACCCTGACTTTAGGCAAATGAGGGGCAATGGAGGTTATTTTGGACACTGTCTTGGGCTGTGCCCCTCATGGAAACCTCAAGCCAGAGGTAATGATGAGTGTCCATATGGAAGAAGATGAGGGCCATGTGGGAGTGTTTTGGTTTTAATTGTGGTCATGTGTGGCCGTTGGAATAGATGACTGGGTCCACCTTGGCTTTAACTCTGTTGTGATTCCCCTTAGAGACTGAGTTGTGGACCTCACCTCAGAGACGTATTGCCATGAATTGTGTTGGGATTTTAGGAGGATTCACATGAGAGTCACCCTTGTAAAATGAGATCTAGGCCCAGGGTGGCTCTTCACCGAGCACTGGGAATCTCAGCCAGGTTACCACATGATTTTATTCTGAAAGACTTGGCAGCCATATATGAGAGTCAAAACACACATGGATGTCACAATGTAGATCCCAATGGGCCTGGATTCATGTGATCATTTGGCCACTGTTTGGGAAGCCTTGCCTGTGAGACTTCTGCAGAGATTTCATTGAAATGAGCTTCCTAACCATTTAATAGTTCCAGAATGAAATGAAACACACAGTGCCTCCAACTTCAACCTTGAAAAATGGGTAGATAAATACCAAGAAATTTTTAAACCTCCCATGACCAGGTGGCACTGGAGAATCTTTGGATATCCTGTGGCTGATCATGAGATTACAAGACAGTGCTTTGATTGACTGGTTTTCATAAAAATGGTTCAGAACAGAGATACCAGGAAGTTGGAGCCTGCTGAGAGGTGGGCCTACAGCAGTGCTGGGCAGGTGTGCAATAAAACAACTGTGGTGGGGCCATGTGGATCTTCCATTGGCTTCCAAATGACTTGTGACTGACATGGTGCAGCCAGCAGACCCTTGTATGTAAAGGCATCTTGTTATATGGACAGGATTCAGGGCAATGTTTAGAATCAGATTGCTATGGTCAAGGGGGCAAGTCATGTGGGATATAAGCCTGGTTGGTGCATTCTCCTGCAGACCCTGACCTACCAAAAGTGACAGAACTCACTCACGCACCGGGTAACAGTTGAATTCTTTGTATATCATGAAGCAAATACCAAAATCCCAGTGCAGCAGCAAGAAACACGACGAAAAGTGGAGGATGACCAAATGGCCTCACAGTCCACATGTGGATACACTTATCCCCCAGTTGCCACAGTTTACCTACTAAAGAAAATTCAGCACTGCTGCCACATATTCAGTGGAAAATAAGAAACCATGTCCTCGAGGTAACATAGATGCAGACACAGCTTTGATTGTCTCACTACAATGGAAGCTAAATCTCCCGACAACAACATATATTTCAAGTGCCCAAACTCAGAGTGAGTTTCTCAAGAAGGATTTAGGGAACCAGAGCTCCATGTTTGTGGACTGTTTTCCCTGTCCCTTACTTTTGAAATCTCCTCTTCCGTCTTCAAGGTTGTGAACTCCTGAGCATATTCCATTCCAGATATTTATTCACAGATTTTCTAACTCTTCTCCTCTAATTGTGCCTTAGTCTCCGTGATTGTAATGTCAAGGCATCCCTTTCTCTGTATCCTATTCAGCACATGTATTTTTACATGCAATTATAGAATCTTACCTGATACCACACGTACATTCTTGTGAGGTGACTGACTTGGCAAATACAAATTGTAAGAGATCACTCCTCCTAAAAGCTGTTGGAACTGAAAATTCAATCTATGATTGAGCTTCCTTGTTTAAGAACATTATACATAAATCCATATTCAATAAAATAAATACATTTGGATCTGTAGATGACATATATTTCATGGTGAATTTCAATTGGAATATATTATGCTATTTTTAATGTCTGTGTGTTTGTGTATGTATATATATATATACACACTCTCCAGATTTTTCAAAATATGAAATATATGTCTTGTTATACACTCCCTAAACTCATTCATATTCAAGTATGTATATTTATAATCAAATTTTCACAAGAGTATTCTCAAAATTATTCATTCACCTGAAATACATATTTGTTTCCTAGTACTGAAAACTATCTTCAGTGAAAGGTGCATACAAATCCTAATATTTCCACAGTAACTGAACCAGTTTAACATCAATACAAGTAGATTCCTATGGGACATGTTGTGCATTTTGACATTTATTTTATTCAACACTGGTACATTACTATTTCTTCAGTTTATGCTCATCATAGCAAATATATTTCATCCAAAAGTTTGCAAATTTATAGGCATTTTGTTCACTTTCAATCACTTTATTCTACAGAACACATGTATTCCTCCATGTTTTTGATGGGTCTTTTCATGAGACTTCTTTCCAAACACATTATTTTCGATTTCCATGATCACTTTTGAAGCAAAACTCAAAGAAACTTCGTGATAAACCATAACCCTAATATTACCATTAGATGTATTGCTGGTTGGAATGAATGATGGTATATCGATATAAGATTTTTTATATATTTTCAGATATGAATTCAATCTATTATTTAAAGTGGGACCAGTTATATTATTGATTCACAATGTGGTCTATTCATGCACTATCTCTATATTCATAGACACAGTGTACACCTCTTTGTACCACCAATACTAATTTATAGGACTTCAAAACATTGCTCCCAGAAATGCTGGAAGAAATACTAATGTCACGCGATCTACATATACATTTTATCACAGTAATATTCTGGACACAAAATG